>NC_041386.1:184577440-184629406 GCF_002162155.2 Triticum dicoccoides | reverse complement strand
TATATAGGTTGGAGGGGAGGAGAGGCGGCCAAGGGGGCGCCCAGATAACCCACAAGTATAGGGGATCGCAACAGTTTTAGAGGGTAGAGTATTCAACCCAAATTTATTGATTCGACACAAGGGGAGCAAAAGAATATTCTAAAGTATTAGTAGTTGAGTTGTCAATTCAACCACACCTGAAAGACTTAATATCTGTAGCAAAGTATTTAGTAGCAAAGTAGTATGGAAGTAACGGTAACGGTGGCAAAAGTAACAATAGTAGTTTTTTGTAGCAATCATAACACTGGCAACGGAAAAGTAACTAAGCAAAGATCAATATGTGAAAATATCGTAGGCAATGGATCAATGATGGATAATTATGTCGGATGCGATTCCTCATACAACAGTTATAACATAGGGTGACACAGAACTAGCTCCAGTTCATCAATGTAATGTAGGCATGTATTTCGAATATAGTCATATGTGCTTATGGAAAAGAACTTGCATGACATCTTTTGTCCTACCCTCCCGTGGCAGCGGGGTCCTATTGGAAACTAAGGGATATTAAGGCCTCCTTTTAATAGAGTACCGAACCAAAGCATTAACACTTAGTGAATACATGAACTCCTAAAACTACGGTCATCACCGGGAGTGGTCCTGATTATTGTCACTTTGGGGTTGCCAGATCATAACACATAGTGGGTGACTATTGACTTGCAAGATAGGATCAAGAACTTACATACATTCATGAAAACATAATAGGTTCAGATCTGAAATCATGGCACTCGGGCCCTACTGACAAGCATTAAGCATAGCAAAGTCATAGCAACATCAATCTTAGAACATAATGGATACTAGGGATCAAACCCTAACAAAACTAACTTGATTACATGGTAAATCTCATCCAACCCATCACCGTCCAGCAAGCCTATGATGAGATTACTCACGCACGGCGGTGAGCATCATGAAATTGGTGATAGAGCATGGTTGATGATGACGATGGCGACGGATTCCCCTCTCCGGAGCCCCGAACGGACTCTAGATCAGCCCTCCCGAGGAAGATTAGGGCTTGGCGGCAGCTCCGTATCGTAAAACTCAATGAATCTTTCTCTCTGATTTATTTCTCCCTGAAAGTGAACATATGGAGTTGGGGTTGGGGTCGGTGGAGTCCTAGGGGGCCACGAGGCAGGTGGGCGCCCTGCACCCTTGTGGACAAGGAGTGGGCCCCCTGATGCTGATTCTTTCGCCAATATTTTTCATTAATTCCAAAATGTGTCTCCGTGGATTTTCGGGTCATTCCGAGAACTTCTATTTCTGCACAAAAATAACACCATGGCAGTTATGCTGAAAACAACGTCAGTCCGGGTTAGTTCCATTCAAATCATGCAAGTTAGAGTCCAAAACAAGGAAAAAAGTGTTTGGAAAAGTAGATACATTGGAGACGTATCAACTCCCCAAGCTTAAACCTTTGCTTGTCCTCAAGCAATTCAGTTGACAAACTGAAAGTGATAAAGAAAAACTTTTACAAACTCTGTTTGATCTTGTTGTTGCAAATATGTAAAGCCAGCATTCAAGTTTTCAGCAAAGATTATGAACTAACCATATTCACAATAACATTTAGGTCTCATGTTTACTCATATCAATGTCATAATGAACTAGCGAGCAATAATAATAAATCTCGGATGACAACACTTTCTCAAAACAATCATAACATGATATAACAAGATGGTATCACGCTAGCCCTTTCTGAGACCGCAAAACATAAATGCAGAGCACCCCTGAAGATCAAGGACTGACTAGACATTGTAATTCATGGTAAAAGAGATCCAGTCACAGTCATACTCAATGTAAATTAATAGGAATGCATGTGAATGACAGCGGTGCTCTCCAACTGGTGCTTTTTAATACGAGGATGATGACTCAACATAAAAGTAAATAGATATGCCCTTCACAGAGGGAAGCAGAGATTTGCAGAGGTGCCAGAGCTCGAGTTTTGAAACAGAGGTAAATACTATTTTGAGTGGGATGCTTTCATTGTCAACATGACAACCAAGAGATCTTGATATCTTCCATGCTACACACATTATAGGCGGTTCCCAAACAGAATGGTAAAGTTTATACTCCCCCACCACCAAAAAACATCAATCCATGGCTTGTCCGAAACAATGGGTGCCGTCCAACTAACAACAATCCTGGGGGAGTTTTGTTTGCAATTATTTTGTTTTGATTTGAGCATGGGATTGGGCATCCCGGTTACCGGCCATTTTCTCGTGAATGATGAGCGAAGTCCACTCATCGTGAGAATAACCCACCTAGCATCGAAGATATAGACATCCCTAGTTGATACATGAGCTACTCGAGCATACAAAACGAAATTTCATTTGAAGGTTTAGGGTTTGGTACATACAAATTTACTTGGAATGGCAGGTAAATACTGCATATAGGAAGGTATGGTGGACTCATATGGAATAACTTTGGGGTTTATTGAAGTGGATGCACAAGCAGTATTCCCTCTTAGTACAAGTGAAGGCTAGAAAGAGACTGGGAAGCGACCAACTAGAGAGCGACAATAGTCATGATCATGCATTAAGATTAATCAACAATGAGTGCAAGCATGAGTAGGATATAAATCACCATGAACATATATATCGTGGAGGCTATGTTGATTTTGTTTCAACTACATGCGTGAACATGTGCCAAGTCAAGCCACTCGAATCGTTCAAAGGAGGATAGCACCCTATCATACCACATCACAACCATTTTAATAGCATGTTGGCACGCAAGGTAAACCATTATAAACTCCTAGCTAATTAAGCATGATATGGGCAACTATAATCTCTAATTGTCATTGCGAACATGTTTCATTCATAATAGGTTGAATCAGGAACGATGAACTAATCATATTTATAAAAACAAGATAGGTCAAGTTCATACCAGCTTATCTCATCTCATTCAGTCCATCATATATCGTCATTATTGCCTTTCACTCGCACGATCGAACGGTGTGGATAATAATAATAGTGCACGTGCATTGGACTAAGCTGGAATCTGCAAGCATTTTATACAAGGGAGAAGACAAGGTAATATGGGCTCTTGGTTAAATCAACAATAATGCATATGAGAGCTACTCAACATTTTCATCATGGTCTTCTCCTCTCGACCCCAAAGAACAAGAAAAGAAATAAAACTATTTACACGGGAAAGTTCCCAACAAGCAAAAGAAGAACAAGAAATATTTTGGGGTTTTCTTTTAATTACTACTACTACAGGCATGGAAAGTAAACTAGCTAAAAGCTACAACTAATTTTTTTGGTTTTTCTTAAGGTTTTTCAAACACACGAGAAGAAGGCTTAGAAAAGAAAATAAACTAGCACAGATAGTACAATGAAAAAGTATGAGTACCGACAACTAGAATGAGTGTGTGAACATGAATGTAATGTCGGTGAGGAATACATACTCCCCCAAGCTTAGGCTTTTGGCCTAAGTTGGTCTATGGCCACTGCTGGCCTGGCGGATATCCAAAGTCGTAGCTGGGGTTGTACTGAGATGCAGCAGCTACCGCCTGAAGAGCTGCAGCTTGGAGGTGAGCTTCCTCCGTCCTCCTCTCATACTCGTTCGCCTCCTCCCTAGTTATAACATATCTCCTTTTTGCCTGGAAGTTAAAGAAAGTAGGAGCATGGAGGGCAACATGGACAGTGCCCTATCAGTCAAAGATTAGTCGGTACTGGAGGAACTGTTCATTCCTCTCAAGAAACTGATGCCGAACCATATCACTATAATCTAGATAAGCAGGAGGCAACTCCATATCATTTCCATGTATGGGTACACCTAGATAATTAGCTACACGAGTTGCATAAATTCCACCAAACAAATCTCCACTTGTACCGTTAAGATGCAACCTTCGTGCAACAATGGCCCCTAAGTTATATTGTATATCACCTAATACCGCACTCTTGAGGACACTAAGATCTGGAATGCACATGTGACAAGCCTCATCCTTACCATTAATGCATCCACCTATAAAGAGAGCAAAATAATGTGTGGAAGGGAAATGAATGCTCCCTATGGTAGCTTGTGTGATTTCCCTAGATTCCCGCCACAATGATACTAGCAAGAAAGTCTTTATATTTAGATTTGTGAGGTTCACTAACATTGCCCCTCTACGGGAGTTTACAAGCAATATTAAAATCTTCCAGGTCCATGGTATATGATTTATCATAAAGATCAAATAAAACAGTGTGAGAATTGCGTGAGGATGTAAATTTAAACCTCCTCACAAAGGAATCAGTTAGCTAGTGGTATGTAGGCACTTATTTGACACGAAGTCCTCAAGATCAGCATTACGCACATACACATCAAATTCATCCTTGATGCCTGCCTGGACCATAAACTCCTCTGACGGCCATAAACAAGGCCACACTTGAGCTTCCCTCGGTGGTTCATCGTCCGGCTCACGTATCGTGAGCCTTGGTCCTTGCTTCCTTGAGGAACCACCTTGGTACATTTTCCTATGCATTTTTCTTTCTCTGAAAAATTTCTGGAATTTTAGTGACTCGAAATAAAAGTGAACCAAACTCAACAAGATTGATAGCAACTACTCCCATAGGTGCCTAGAGGCTATATCATGCATTAAAACTACTTTTGACCATATAAATTTGACATGCACGCTCAAGAACAGGGTCACCTTGGCAGCGAAAATTTGCAATAAATAAAGCACTAGAACAAAAACTAATTTGACCTTTGGAGGAGTCACATACCGAAGAACAATCCCCCAGAACAGTTTTGTGAATGGAGCTTTGAGAAAAGATATTGAAAATGGCAGCAAGATGAGCTAGAACACGGGTTTAAGCTATGGGAGGATTTTTTTCTGGAGGAAGACGAAGTGAGTGGGTGCTGGAATAAGTGGAGGGGGTCCATGTGGGGACCATGAGGCAGGGGGCGCCCCAGGGGGATGGGCGCACCCTGTGCCCACATGGCCAAATGGTGGCCCCCCTTGGTGTGTTCTCAGTGCCAGAAATTCTTAAATATTCTACAAAAAATCATACTTCATTTTCAGGACATTTGGAGAACTTTTATTTTCGGGGTATTTTTATTGCAAGGATAATTCAGAAAACAGATAGAAAATACTATTTGCTTTATTTAATCTAAATAATAGAAAGTAAAAGGAGGTTACAGAGAGTTATGCTTTCTAACTTCATCCATCTCGTGCTCATCAAAAGGAATCCACTGACAAGGATGATCAAGTGTTGTTAACAAACTCTTTCCGAATAACATGAAACCAAAGAATTTTTAAATAACACTAGGTTACCTCAACGGGGATATGCATGTCCCCAACAATAAGAATATCATATTTCTTCTTGACAGTAGGAAGTGGGAATTCAAAACCTCCAATAGTAACCGTTGAAATTTCTCCAATACAATTAATAATATGGACTTGAGGTTGTTTCCCCGGGAAGTGTACCATATGCTCATTACCATTAACATGAAAAGTGACATTGCCTTTGTTGCAATCAATAACATCCCCTGCAGTATTCAAAAAGGGTCTACCAAGGGTAATCGACATACTATAGTCCTCGGGAATATCAAGAGTAACAATGTCCGTTAAAATAGTTACTTTTGCAACCACAACAGGCACATCCTCACAGATACCGACAGGTATAGCATTTGATTTATCGACCATTTGCAAAGATATTTTAGTAGGTGTCAACTTATTCAAATCAAGTCTACGATATAAAGAGAGAGGCATAACACTAACACCAACTCAAAGATCACATAAAGCAGTTTTAACATAGTTTCTTTTAATGGAGCATGGTATAGTTGGTACTCTGGGATCTCCTAGTTTCTTTGGTATTCCACCTTTAAAAGTATAATTGGCAATCATGGTGGAAATTTCAGCTTCCCGTATCTTTCTTTTATTTGTAACAATAACTTTCATATACTTAGCATAAGGATTCATTCTAAGCATATCAGTCACATGCATACGCAAAAGATAGGTCTAATCATTTCAGCAAAGCACTCAAAATCCTCATCATCCTTTTTCTTGGATGCTTAGGAGGAAAAGGCATGGGTTTCTGAACCCATGGTTCTCTTTCTTTACTGTGCTTCCTAGCAACGAAGTCTCTCTTATCATAACGTTGGTTCTTTGATTGTGGGTTATCAAGATCAAGAGCATGTTCAATCTCTACATCATTGTTATTGCTAGGTTGAGCATCAACATGAACATCATGATTATCACTAGGTTCATGTTCATTACCAGATTGTGTTTCAACATCAGAAATAGAAATATTGTTGGGATTCTTAGGTGTGTCAACAACAAGTTCACTACAAGCATGCAAAGTCCTATCATTTTTCTTTTTCTTCTTCTTAGAAGGACTAGGTGCATCAACATTAGTTCTCTGAGAATCTTGCTCAACTCTCTTAGGGTGGCCCTCAGGATACAAAGGCTCCTAAGTCATTTTACCGCCTCTAGTCATAACTCTAACAACATTATCATTTTTCTTATTATTTAATTCATTAAGCAAATCATCTTGTTCTTTAAGCACTTGTTCTACTTGAATGGTAACCATAGAAGCATGTTTACTAATAAGTTTAAGGTCACCTTTAACTCTAGACATATAATCACTCAAGTATTTAACCATAGAAGCATTACATTTCAATTGTCTACCAACATAAGCATTGAAGTTTTCTTGTTTAACAATAAAATTATCAGAATCATCTAAGTATTGGCTAGCAGACTTATTACGAGGAATATCACCTTCATCAAATCTATAGAGAGAATTTACCTTTACTACCTGTGTTGGGTTATTAAGACCATGTATTTCTTCAATAGGTGGTAAATTCTTAACATCTTCAGCTTTACTACCCTTTTCTTTCATAGATTTCTTTGCCTCTTGCATATCTTCAGGACTGAGAAATAGAATACCCCTTTTCTGCAGAGTTGGCTTAGGAGTTGGTTCAGGAAGTGTCCAATCATTATCATTACTCAATATATTATTCAATAGCAATTCAGCTTGCTCAACAGTTCTTTCCCTGAAAACACAACTAGCACAACTATCCAAGTGGTCTTTGGAAGCATCGGTTAGTCCATTATAAAAGATATCAAGTATTTCATTTTTCTTGAGAGGATGATCAGGCAAAGCATTAAATAATTGGAGAAGCCTCCCCCAAGCTTGTGGGAGACTCTCTTCTTCAATTTGCACAAAGTTATATATTTCCCTTAAGGCGGCTTGTTTCTTTTGTGCAGGGAAATATTTAGCAGAGAAGTAATAAATCATATCCTGGGGACTACGCACACAACCAGGAGCAAGAGAATTAAACCATGTTTTAGCATCACCCTTTAATGAAAACGGAAATAACAGATATAGTAGTAACGAATTTTTTCCTCATGAGTGAATAGGGTGGCTATATTATTCAATTTAGTAAGATGTGCCACAACAGTTTCAGATTCATAGCCATAAAAAGGATCAGATTCAACCAAAGTAATTAACTCAGGATCGACAGAGAAACCATAATCCTTATAAAAATACAGATAGGTGAAGTAGCAAAAGTAGGCTCATATTTCATTCTAGCATTCAAAGACTTTTCTTTCAGCTCAGCTAACAGTTTCTTAAGATCATATCTATCTTTGCAAGCAAGAAGGTCTCTAGCAATTTCTTCATCCATAACATAACCCTCAGGCACATCACGCAATTCATATCTAGGGGGAGAATCTTCATCATCCCTTTCATTAATATTATCTGTTTCAATAATTTCATTTTCTATAACCCTAGCAAGTTGTTCATCAAGAAATTCACCTAATGGCATTGTATTATCAAGCATAGAAGTAGTTTCATCATAAGCATCATGCATAGCAGAAGTGGCATCATTAATAACATGCGACATATCAGAATCAGTAACTGGTGTTGGTTTCGCAAATTTACTCATAACAGAAGGTGAGTCAAGTGCAGAGCTAGATGGCAGTTCCTTACCTCCCCTCATAGTTGAGGGAAAAATCTTGGTTCTTTCATCTTTCAAGTTCCTCGTAGTGATCCACAAATATAAATCCCAAGTTACTCAAAGAATAGAGCTATGCTCCCCGGCAACGGCGCCAGAAAATAGTATTTATAACCCACAAGTATAGGGGATCGCAACATTTTTTGAGGGTAGAGTATTCAACCCAAATTTATTGATTCGACACAAGGGGAGCCAAAGAATATTCTCAAGTATTAGCAGTTGAGTTGTCAATTCAACCACACCTGAAAGACTTAATATCTACAGCAAAGTATTTAGTAGCAAAGTAGTATGGAAGTAACGGTAACGGTGGCAAAAGTAACAATAGTAGTTTTTTGTAGCAATCGTAATAGTGGCAACGGAAAAGTAACTAAGCAAAGCTCAATATGTGAAAAGCTCGTAGGCAATGGATCAAGGATGGATAATTATGTCGGATGCGATTCCTCATGCAACAGTTATAACATAGGGTAACATAGAACTAGCTCCAGTTCATCAATGTAATGTAGGCATGTATTCCGAATATAGTCATACGTGCTTATGGAAAAGAACTTGCATGACATCTTTTGTCCTACCCTCCCGTGGCAGCGGGGTCCTATTGGAAACTAAGGGATATTAAGGCCTCCTTTTAATAGAGTATCGGACCAAAGCATTAACACTTATTGAATACATGAACTCCTCAAACTATGGTCATCACCGGGAGTGGTCCCGATTATTGTCACTTCGGGGTTGCCGGATCATAACACATAGTAGGTGACTATTGACTTGCAAGATAGGATGAAGAACTCACATATATTCATGAAAACATAATAGGTTCATATATAAAATCATGGCACTCAGGCCCTAGTGACAAGCATTAAGCATAGCAAAGTCATAGCAACATCAATCTTAGAACATAATGGATACTAGGGAT
The DNA here is from genome assembly GCF_002162155.2 of Triticum dicoccoides. Classification (NCBI taxonomy): domain Eukaryota; kingdom Viridiplantae; phylum Streptophyta; class Magnoliopsida; order Poales; family Poaceae; genus Triticum; species Triticum dicoccoides. The sequence goes on along the minus strand of NC_041386.1, from coordinate 184,620,528 downwards.
CAAACCCTAACAAAACTAACTCAATTACATGGTAAAGCTCATCCAACCCATCACCGTCCAGCAAGCCTACAATGAGATTACTCACGCACGGCAGTGAGCATCATGAAATTGGTGATGGAGGATGGTTGATGATGACGATGGCGATGAATTCCCCTCTCCGGAGCCCCAAACGGACTCTAGATCAGCCCTCCCGAGGAACATTAGGGCTTGGCGGCGGCTCTGTATTGTAAAACGCGATGAATCCTTCTCTCTGATTTTTTTCTCCCCGAAAGTAAATATATGGAGTTGGGGTTGAGGTCGGTGGAGTCCCATGGGGCCCACAAGGCAGGGGCGCGCCCCAGGGGGGGCGCGCCCTGCACCCTCATGGACACGGTTTGGGCCCCTGATGCCGATTCTTTCGCCAGTATTTTTCATAAATTCCAAAACGTGTCTCTGTAGATTTTCAGGTCATTTTGAGAACTATTATTTCTGCACAAAAATAACACCATGGCAGTTCTGCTAAAGACAGTGTCAGTCCAGGTTAGTTCCATTCAAATCATGCAAGTTAGAGTCCAAAACAAGGGCAAATATGTTTGGAAAGGTAGATACGTTGGAGACGTATCACGCCCCAAGTAAGAGGATTCCTACTTGGGCGCCACACCAATTCGGCCTTCCCCCCTTTCATATCATCCGGAGGGGGAAGGAAGGAGAAGGGAGGAGGGAGAAGGGAAGGAAGGGGGAGGCCGAATCCCTCCCCTTCCTTCTCTCTTCCCCCTCTTTCCTTCTCCTATTAGGCCTATATAGGGGCGCACCAGCCCCTTAGGGGCTGGTATGTCCCCCTCTTGGCCCATTAGACCCATATAGTTGTCGGGGGATGCCTGAAACCCCTTCCGGTGACCCGATATGTACCTGGTACCCCCGGAACACTTCTGGTGTCCGAATATCATCGTCCTACATATGAATCTTTACATCTCGACAATTTCGAGACTCCTCGTCATGTCCGTGATCTCATCCGGGACTCCGAACAACATCTGGTCACCAAATCACATAACTCATATAATACAAAATCGTTATCGAACGTTAAGCGTGCGGACCCTACGGGTTCGAGAACTATATAGACATGACCGAGACACCTCTTCGGTCAATAACCAACAGCGGAACCTGGATGCTCATATTGGTTCCCACATATTCTACGAAGATCTTTATCATCCGTACCATAATGACAACATACGTTATTCCCTTTTTCATCGGTATGTTACTTGCCAGAGATTCGATCGTCGGTATCTCCATACCTAGTTCAATCTCGTTACCGGCAAGTCTCTTTACTCGTACCGTAATATATCATCCCATAACTAACTCATTAGTCACATTGCTTGCAAGGCTTACTATGATGTGCATTACCGAGAGGGCCAAGTGATACCTCTCCGATACTTGGAGTGACAAATCCCAATCTCGATCTATGCCAACCCAACAAACACCTTTGGAGATACCTGTAGACACTACTGCAGGATGCTGCTAACAGGACACTACGATCTGAGACCCTTCGAGAAACTGTGTGCGATGCCATAATAGCAAACGGTGCTATATGAAAACCGTCAAAAAGGTGAAAATGTTTGCGATGGAGGATGCATCAAACGCGGTTCAGATTTTAGTTGTGTGTGCGATCCAAGGCATACAGTTCAGTCCAATGAACTGTTTGCGATGAGGCGGAACAAAAGAAACGGGAAGCCTGATGAAGGCGTGTGCGATATAGAGCATACGGTTCACTCGGATGAACTATTTGTGATTAGGCAACACAAAAGAAACTGGCAGCCAGATGAAAGTGTGTGCGATATACAGCATATGGTTCACTTGGATGAACTGTTTGTGATTAGGCAACACAAAAGAAATGGTCAACCAGATCTAGGTGTGTGTGATTGAGGGCATACGCTTAAAAAGGATTAACTGTTTGCGATTAGGAAATAGAAAAGAAATGGGTAAGCCAGATCAAAGTGTCTGTGATTAGCCACAACAAACTGAAACAGTTAGATAGATCAATGTGTGTGCGCTAGACGGGCACACCCATTCTAATTAAAAGACGTGTGTTGACATTGCCTATTACGGTGCACCCTATGGTGCAAACGCCACGTACGCGGCTGGGAAGGCGTACGTGCCCACGTTATGCCTTCCGGGAATAGTGCCACACTTATAACCGTCAGTAAATTTTGAGCATGCGTCCCGTCACATTCCAAATTGCAAACCTGTTCACACTGATCAAAACCTAAAGGGTTTCCCACTTAGGAGCGTATTACTACGCCTTTATAAATACTACTACTCCAAGATGACTGCACATTCCTCCTCAACTCCTCATCCACAAAAAGTCAAAAACAAACAAGCCATTCATCATCGTTCCCTTGTGTCCGCCATGGCCAGCATGAGTTCTGGGTCGAGAGATTGCGACCAGGGAGAGGCGAGCCTGGAAGCGGGAGCACGAGAGATGTCTCGCCTCACTGCGATAGCAGCCAACATGTCCCGCCGCACGGCTGTAGCAGCAGAGAGGTCCCATCGCACCGCCGAAGCAGCACAGAGGACCCGTCGCACCGTCGATGCAGCAGACTGGTCCAGCCGCGCTACAGAAGCAGAAGAGATGTCCCGCCATGCCGCGAATGCAGTAGAGATGTCCTCCCTTGCCGTGGCGGCTTGAGAAAATGCCTCGCGGGCAGGCGAGGACTCTTGCAGGCGCATGCGTGCCCTCATCCATAGGCAGATGGATCAGATCTCCAGGTGGGCGAGGTTGCAGTATGACCTGCAAGCCTCGTTTGAATAGTCTACCAATGTCATCCGGCAACTAAATGAGAGCAATGCAAAGCTTCGGGCCGAGCGCGACCTGCTGAGGGCGAAAATCATCGGAAGTGCGGAGAAGCAGGAGCAGACCACTGCCTTGTTGAAGAGGACCGGCGTCATCGTCGAGAAATTTATGGACGAGAATAACAAGCTACGCATCGAGCGTAGAAGGGTGGTGGAGGAATCCGTGGATGCTCTCAAGTAGCATCTAGAGGAAAAGAAAGAGCTCGTCACTGCTCGCCGCGGAGACTAGTTCCCGCGGCCTGCAGCAATGCATCAAGAAAGTAGAGCTCAGCGAGCTAGATCGTTGTCTTCCTTCTTCTTTGGCCCTCGTGTATTTCGGGCGTTGCCTCATGTGGCTTTTTTAATTATGTTTCTAAATATGTAAGACAATTATTATCCACTGTCATCGTTCTTATATTCATCATGCTTGCTATAAGTCGCAGTCGATGCTATATAGGTTCGTCGGATTGTACATCAAGATCCGTGCAAAACTTTCGTTTCAGATTTTCATTTTTCACTCTCAAATCTCAGTCCAATGAGACATAGCCACGCCATAGAACAGGTGCTCGGGCGCCATTAATGGAGACGTTGGGAGGGAGGTGCGCGGCGGGTAGCGGTCAAAGGGCTCACCTCCCGATGAGCACACGCAGGGGTCTGACCGCACGCCTCCCTTACTCAAGTAGCTACCCCGCACGACACCTCCGAGCCGGTAAAAAAGGGGACGTGTGGCCGCACGTAATTGCTAAGTCGAACGCCCACGGTTTCAATAATACTTGTGTTTCCGATTTGTAACGTGGCTGCACTTGTTCCAAAATGACTTTGTTGATTGTTAATGTGTGGGCCTTCGCAAATCGGATAGAAAAATTACCACAGCATGTTGGTACCATGTCATGAGACCATGCCAAGTTTCATGATTTTCAGGCATGTCTTGGAATTACAGGAATTAAAAAACCAAGTTTCTCAATCTTTCTAGCCGAGCCACGACGCCCAAATGTTTGAATTTCACTCACATCTCTTGCATGGGACCTAGAAATTCACCCAAGGACACACACGTGATTTTTCAACCAACTTTGGTGCACTGGAGCATGTGCTTGTAATTCAAATATGAATTATGGACATTAAATGCCCAGAAACTCAATTAATGTATAAAAAAGGCCAAACGAACCCAGAATAATTCCAAAATTTAGCACATTACTTCTATTTGGTTTAATCTGGCTTTGTATAAAAAATAAGGCAGGAGAAGGCAGTGTACGTATGTCGTTTCGCACACGGAGGTGACACATTCCCTCTCGGAAACACGAGCCTTCTTGAGGGAAGCTCCGGTTTGCAAGAAGCTTACACCAAAGCTTGTCCCAATTTGGCCAAAAATATTACCGTAGCATGTTGGTGCCATGTCATGACACCATGCCAAGTTTCATGATTTTCAGGCATGTTTTGGAATTACAGGAATTGAAAAACCAAGTTTCTCAATATTTCCGGCCGAGCCACGACGCCGAGATGTTTGAATTTCACTCCCATCTCTTGCATGGGACCTAGAAATTCTCCCAAGGACACACATGTGATTTTTCAAACAACTTTAGTGCATGGAAGCATGTGCTTGTAGTTCAAATTTGAATTATGCACATTAAATGCCCAAAAACTCAATTACTATATAAAAAGGCGAAACGAGCCCGGAATAATTCCAAAATTTAGCACGGTACTTCTATTTGGTCTAATCTGGCTGCGTAAAAAAATAAGGTGGGAGAAGGCAGTGTACATATGTCGTTTGGCACACGGAGGTGACATGTTCCCTCTCGGAATCATGAGCCTTCTTGAGGGCAGCTCCGATTTGCAAGAAGCTTACACCAAAGCTTGTCCCAATTCGGCCAAAAAAATTACCGTAGCATGTTGGTGCCATGTCATGACACCATGCCAGGTTTCATGATTTTCAAGCATGTTTTGGAATTACAGGAATTAAAAAACCAGGTTTCGCAATCTTTCTAGCCGAGCCACGACGCCCAGATGTTTGAATTTCACACCCATCTCTTGCATGGGACCTAGAAATTAACGCAAGGACACACATGTGATTTTTCAAACAACTTTGGTGCACTGGAGCATGTGCTTCTATTCAAATTTGAATTATGCACATTAAATGCCCAAAAACTCAATTAGTGTATAAAAAAGGAGAAACAAGCCCGGAATAATTCCAAAAATTAGCACTGTACTTCTATTTGGTCTAATCTGGCTGTGTAAAAAAATAAGGCGGGAGAAGGCAGTGTACATATGTCGTTTCGCACACGGAGGTGACACGTTCCCTCTCGGAACCACGAGCCTTCTCGAGGGAAGCTCCGGTTTGCAAGAAGCTTACACCAAAGCTTGTCCTAATTCGGCCAAAAAAATTACTGCAGCATGTTGGTGCCATGTCATGACACCATGCCAAGTTTCATCATTTTCAGGCGTGTTTTGGAATTACAGGAATTAAAAAAGCAAGTTTCTCAATCTTTCCAGTCGAGCCACGACGCCCAGATGTTTGAATTTCACTCCAATCTCTTGCATGGGACATAGAAATTCACCCAAGGACACACATGTGATTTTTCAAACAACTTTCGTGCACTGGAGCTTGTGCTTGTAGTTCAACTTTGAATTATGCACATTAAATGCCCAGAAACTCAATTAATGTATAAAGAAGGCGAAACGAGCCCGGAATAATTCCAAATTTTAGCACGGTACTTCTATTTGGTATAATCTGGATGTGCAAAAAGATTAAGGCAGGAGAAGGCAGTGCCCGTATGTCGTTTCGCACACGGAGGTGACACATTCCCTCTCGGAACCACGAGCCTTCTTGAGGGAAGCTCCGGTTTGCAAGAAGCTTGCACTAAAGCTTGTCCCAATTCGGCCAAAAAAATTACCACAACATGTTGGTGCCATGTCATGACACCATGCCAAGTTTCAGGATTTTCAGGCGTGTTTTGGAATTACAGGAGTTAAAAAACTAAGTTTCTCAATCTTTCTGGCCAGATGTTTGAATTTCACTCCAATCTCTTGCATGTGACCTAGAAATTCACCCGAGGACACACATGTGATTTTCAAACAACTATGGTGCACTGGAGCACGTGCTTGTAGTTCAAATTTGAATTATGCACATTAAATGCCAAGAAACTCAATTAATGTATAAAAAAGGCCACAAACACGGAATAATTCCAAAATTTACCACGATACTTCTATTTGGTCTAATCTGCCTATGTAAAAAAATTAAGGCGGGAGAAGGCAGTGTACATATGTCGTATCGCACACGGAGGTGACACGTTCCCTCTCGGAACCAGGAGCCTTCTTGAGGGAAGCTCCGGTTTGCAAGAAGCTTACACCAAAGCTTGTCCCAATTCGGCCAAAAAATTTACTGCAGCATGTAGGTGCCATGTCATGACACCATGCCAAGTTTCATGATTTTCAACTGTGTTTTGGATTTACAAGAATTAAAAAACCAAGTTTCTAAATGATTCCGGCTGAGCCACGACACCCAGATGTTTGAATTTTATTCCCATTTCTTGCATGGGACCTATAAATTCACCCAAAGACACACATGTGATTTTTCAGCAAACTTTGGTGCGTTGGAGCATGTGCTTGTAGTTCAAATTTGAAATATGCACATTAAATGCCTAGAAACTCAATTAATGCATAAAAATGCCAAACGAACCCGGAATAATTCCAAATTTAAACACGACAGTCATGTACTAGTTGCATGTTCACTGTACGGAAATGTTCTAGCAATTAAAACACCATCCTTTCCCTATGTAGCACCATTTTGTCTTTCAAAACATAACGAAAAAATCAGGTATACCACAAATAGTTTACTAGAAAGAATCGTGTGGTATGCGATATAGAATATCTTGGCGCACCGTCTTGTCTGGCTTACACGGGAAGCTTCGTCGTCTACAGTCCACCGCCCCCGCTTGAACCACACTTGCGCGCCAGTTTCTTGCGGCACTGAGCGAAATTTTTTGCCACCGCGGAAATAGCTATCTCCCCACCCCCTCCCTCCTACCAAAAGCCACATTTCCACTGTTCCTCCTTGCTTTCCAAGTTCAAACTTTCACTGCTGCTTACAGGGGCGGACCCACGTTGGGCCATCCGGTGTCACAGGACACCGGGTAATTTTGTTGCATACCTTGTATACGCAACCTCTGTGTGGCCATGACACCGGTAAATTCCTGCATGGACACCAGTAAAATTCCTGGATCTGGAGCAATGAGCCAGTGACGGGGACGCACCCCAGGCCCATCTAATGGCCCATGCGGCCAGGGACGTGAACTCACGCACGACATGCCCATTCTCTCTGGAAAAAAAGATGCATCACATGCCCTAGGGCTATGCCATCTGATCAATCATAGCGGTATAGCGCTACATGTGCGGGTGCGCCAACTTCTTGGCCGCCGCCTCCTGCAAACAGCAGACGACCCACGCTTGTTCTTCACAGCGCCGCCTACTCGCGCGCTAAACATCTAATCAGCGTCGCGGTCTACCGACTCCTTCACCCACTCGTAGATCACAGAAGAACTAGAGAGGTAAATTGATTATTTCTCCCAAGAGTATGTCTCTATTTTGTCTAGTTGTGCTTTCTAAATTGTACGCATAGGGTTTATCATTTTAGGAGTGTTTAGTTGGGAATTGGAATACCGCGTCTTGTCAATTTATGGGAGCAATTTACATATGTTTGGGTCATTCCTTGACGGCTAGACGCACAACAACAAGGTTAAACTCTATAATTAGTTAATCACACAATTCAATCATTATGTTTTATTAGTCAATTTAATTCTAGCCCGTGGAAATATAAATGATTTTACATCGTACATTTGTTCTAACATGATGGAAAATTTTCAGATATGAGCTGCTTATTATTGAATGTCACTTCTGGACTTTCACAAAGAAAAGACATGATTAGATATTAATAAAAAAACAAGTGCCCATGTATTTTTTTAACAAAAGTAGGGTTTTATTTAATTGAATAACAGTTATATTTTCTATGAGGAGGGATACAATATCATTCAGAGGCTCCTGAAACCAGTCATAAGTTGTAGAGAACTTAGCTACCCTCGCAAGCTCATTAGCAACAATAATTGATTCCCTATTACAAAGTTCAAAACCAGTGATGGAAAGTGCCTATGTATTTAATGAGTGTGTGACTTTTATGTATAACATTGCTTGATATCCACATGTATGTAATGTACATGTGGACACTGGGTCATTTTTGTCCTGGGTCCGCCCCTGGCTGCTTACTGGCAGCTCAGCCTCCTCGCCGGCGACCCTTCTTCTTGCAGCGACGCCTCCTCAGTGGCTACCCTTCTTCTCGCAGCACCGCCTCCTCGTCGGTGACCCTTCTTCTTGCAGCGCCGCCTCCTCGTCGGCTACCCTTCTTCTTGCAGCGCCGCCTCCTCGCCGGTGACCCTTCTTCTTGCAGCGCCGCCTCCTTGCCCGCGATCCTTCTTCTTGCTACACGGCCTCCTCGCCACCGACCCTTCTTATTGCTGCGCAGCCTCGTCGATATGGTCAAGTAATCCACACCCCACCCACACCATCCTCCTCCTTTCCCATACCACATGCCCCGACTGACGGAGCGACACCTTCCATCAAAATCACTACAACCCTCCTCCAATTAAGCGCCGTTCACAGCCATTTTACACGTAGTATAACGTGGAGCTGAGTAGCATGTGGCTGCATGGGTGAACGAGCTCGCTATGGCTGACACGCGTGTCAACCGCCAGATCTTGGAGGAGCACCTCGTCTTCGAGGCCACCGTCGACACCGCCGCGCAGTTGTCTACTTTAAAATATAGTTCGTGATGTTTTCTCGAGGCCACCGCTAGTGCCTTCTAGTGATTTGTCCTCTATAATGTTACTATGCAATCTGATGTTCAGTTAACAGTTTGGTCCTCTGAAATGTAATGTTCAGTTAACACTTCGGTCCAACAATTGCTACATTTCGTAGTACTGTTCTCAAGCATTCTTTGTTTTGTTAACTGTCTTATCTTCTCGTACATGTTTCTATTCTGCAATGTCGTGCTCGGTTAACTATTTTGGTTCATTTGGTATATTGTCCATTTAACTGTTTGGTTCAGGTCTGCAATTTGATTTTCATTTGCTGTGGGTACAATTTTGTATTGTTATGCATGTGAGACCAATCGAATTTGGCTGTACTCAATACATATTCTACTGATAGTATAGCATCTCTCAGTTAACCTGATCAAGATCTTCCTTATGTGTGTTGCAGGGAAATAATGGGAGACACTGCGATTTACCATCGAGGTTTGTTCAAGCTGGGTCCTTTGGCTAATAGCACATTATTGTGCAGTTGCAGGAATCATTCTAATATTTAGGTTTCTTACAATTTGGTCTTGCACATGTAGGTCCTGCTGTCAGAGGCTTAGACCCACTGTTCGACCTATTTTGCATATGGGGAAATGAGATGTCCATGAATATCAGTCAAGTCAAGAAACTCAGAAAGATTGTTAGGATGAAGAAACTTGCAACGAATAACAACAAGATCTTTGTTTGCACAATGAAGAAGACATCAGTCAACTATAGGATGGTACCAACTCTTTTACCTTGTTTTTACCCCTTGCGCCATTTCAAAATTTACAACAGCGATTTATGCATAGCTTTGTTTCCGTACTTTTCAAAGCAGTTCACCGATGATTACCTCTCAAACCACGTGCATGGTTAACAAGCGAGGAAGGTATTCATTCAACATCCACGGTACAATATTGAAGTCTTGCTGAAGAGGACGAACGTTGGGCGGGCAATTATCCATAGCCACTGGCCTAAAGTTGCAAGGACATTCAACATCACTAAAGGCTCAATATTTGCCTTTCGCTTCTGTAGTTTCCCAGATGAGATTCATCTGTATATTTACTGTGTATGATGCTACTTTCCAAAGGTTTTTGATGCTGCATGTGAAACTTGCTGCTATTGTGTAATGGCGTAACTGAGTGCCGAAGCTATCTGATGTAATTCGATTATGAAATCCTGGTTGCTTTTATACGGATATGAAATATCTGGCGTGTTTTATAAGAAATATCAGTTTGGTTAGTACATGGATTATCAAATAGGCTAATTACCCTGCTTATTGGGGTTTTCTATTGCAAACGGTATCTCAAACAACATTCTGGGCGACGAACTCAAACAACCCGCACGGTTTCTAGAAAGTAGGCGTGTTAGATCAACTAACAATCACACACGGCTTCCGGCAGCGAACTGTTTGCGTTAGGCCACCTTGCACACATGTTTCCACTCAATGAACCGTGTGTGATGTACATACCTACGGAAATAATTTTCTGGGATTCACCGTGTGGGATGTACATACCTACGGAAATGATTTCTGGGATTCACCATGTGGGTTGAACATACCTACGGAAATGATTTCTCGGATTTGCCGTGTGGGATGTACATACATACGGAAATGATTTCTGGGATTCACCGTGTGGGATGTACATACCTACGGAAATGATTTCTGGGATTCACCATGTGGGATGTACATACCTACGGAAATGATTAGGTTTACATGCCTCGCCCGATCGCACACGGCCCCAGCCTGGGTCCCACGAGGGCCTATCCCCGACGATTTCTGGATCGTGTGGGAAGGACCCCCCTATCGCCCACACTCACTTGGCGATGGTTCCAAAGGCCATCGTGGAAAGGGGTTTTGAACCGTTTGTTTAGGACGTTGTTGTACTAGTGAGAGCATCTTTATAATCACCCAGTTACGGTGTGACATTTGATAGCACACAAGGTATTCCTCCGGTATCTGGGAGTTTCATAATCTCATAGTCAAAGGAATATGTATTTGACATGAAGAAAGCAATAGCAATAAAACTGAACAATCAATATGCTAAGCTAACAGATGGGTATTGTCCATCACATCATTCTCCTAATGATGTGATCACGTTCACCAAATGACAACACATGTCTATGGTCTGGAAACTTAACCATCTTTGATTAACGAGCTAGTCTAGTAGAGGCTTACTAGGGACACTGTGTTTTGTCCATGTATCCACACATGTATCAAGTTTCCGGTTAATACAATTCTAGCATGAATAATAAACATTTATCATGATATAAGGAAATATAAATAACAACTTTATTATTGCCTCTAGGGCATATTTCCTTCAGGAACCCACTTGCACTAGAGTCAATAATCTAGATTACATTGTAATGATTCTAAAACCCATGGAGTCTTGGTGTTGATCATGTTTTGCTTGTGGAAGAGGCTTAGTCAATGGATCTTCCACATTCAGATCCGTGTGTTCAAATCTCTATGTCTCCCTCCTTGACTTGATCATAGATGGACTTGAAGCGTCTCTTGATGTGTTTGTTTCTTTTGTGAAATCTGGGTTCATTCGCCAAGGCAATTGCTCCATTATTGTCACAAAAGATTTTCATTGGACCCGATGCACTAGGTATTACACCTAGATCGGATTTGAACTCCTTCATCCAGATTCCTTCATTCGTTGCTTCCGAAGCAGCTATGTACTCTGCTTCACACATAGATCCCACCATGATGCTTTGCTTGGAACTGCACCAACTGACAGCTCCACCATTCAATATAAATATGTATCCGGTCTGTGACTTAGAGTCATCCGGATCAGTGTCAAAGCTAGCATTGACATAACCATTTATGATGACCTCTTTGTCACCTCCATAAATGAGAAACATATCCTTAGTCCTTTTCAGCTACTTCAAGATGCACTTGACCGCTGTCCAGTGATCCACTCCTATTATTTCGGTACCTCCCTGCTAGACTTATAGCAAGGCACACATCAGGTCTGATACACACCATAGCATACATGATAGAGCCTATGGCTGAGGCATAGGGAATGACTTTAATTTTCTCCCTATCTTCTGAAGTGGTCAGGTATTGAGTCTGACTCAACTTCACACCTTGTAATACAGGCAAGAACCCTTTCTTTGACTGATCCATTTTGAACTTCTTCAAAACTTTATCAAGGTATGTGCTTTGTGAAAGTCCAATTAAGCGTCTTGATCTATCTCTATAGATCTTGATGCCCAATATATAAGCAGCTTCACTGAGGTCTTTCACTGAAAAACTCTTATTCAAGTATCCTTTTATGCTATCCAAAAATTCTATATCATTTCCAATCAACAATATGTCATCCGCATATAATACTAGAAATGCTACACAGCTCCCACTCACTTTCTTGTAAATACAGGCTTCTCCGAAAGTCTATATAAAAACATATGCTTTGATCACATTATGAAAGTGTATATTCCAACTCCGATATGCTTGCACCAGTCCATAAATGGATCGCTGGAGCTTGCACACTTTGTTAGCACCTTTAGGATCGACAAAACCTTCTATGTGCATCATATACAACTCTTCTTTGAGAAATCAATTAAGGAATGCAGTTTTGACATCCATTTGCCAGATTTCATAATCATAAAATGTAGCAATTTCCAACATGATTCGGACAGACTTAAGCATCGCTACGTGCGAGAAAGTCTCATCGTAGTCAACTCCTTGAACTTTTAGAAAACCTTTCGCGACAAGTCGAGCTTTGTAGACAGTAACATTACCATCAGCCTCAATCTTCTTCTTGAAGATCCATTTATTCTCTATGGCTTGCCGATCATCGGGCAAGTCAACCAAAGTCCACACTTTGTTCTCATACATGGATCCTATCTCAGATTTCATGGCCTCAAGCCATTTATCGGAATCTGGGCTCATCATCGCCTCCTCATAGTTTGTAGGTTCGTCATGGATAGTAACATGACTTCCAGAATAGGATTACCATACCACTTTGGTGCTAAACGTGCTCTGGTTGACCTACGAGGTTTGGTAGTAACTTGATCTAAAGTTTCATGATCATTATCATTAGCTTCCTCTCTAGTTGGTGTAGGCATCGCTGGAACTGATTTTTGTGATGAGCTACTTTCCAATTCGAGAGAAGGTACAATTTTCTCATCAAGTTCTACTTTCCTCCCACTCACTTCTTTTGAGAGAAACTCCTTCTCTAGAAAGGATCCATTCTTAGCAACAAAGATCTTGCCTTCGGATCTATGGTAGAAGGTGTACCCAACACTTTCATTTGGGTATCCTATGAAGACACTTATCCGCTTTGATTTCGAGCTTATCAGGCTAAAGTTTTTTCACATAAGCATCGCAACCCCAAACTTTAAGAAACAACAGCTTAGGTTTCTTGCCAAACCACAGTTCATACGGTGTCGTCTCAACGGATTTAGATGGTTCCCTATTTAAAGTGAATGCAGCTGTCTCTAATGCATAACCCCAAAATGATAGTGGTAAATCGGTACGAGATATCATAGATCGCACCATATCTAATCAAGTGTGGTTACGATGTTCGGACATGCCATTACGCTATGGTGTTCCAGGTGGCGTGAGTTGTAAACTATTCCACATTGTTTTAAATGAAGGCCAAACTCTTAACTCAAATATTCGCCTCCGCGATCAGGTCGTAGAAACTTTATTTTCTTGTTACGATGATTCTACACTTCACTCTGAAATTCTTTGAACTTTTCAAATGTTTCAGATTTGTGTTTCATTAAGTAGATATACCCATATCTTCACAAATCATCTGTGCAGGTCAAAAAATAATGATACCCGCTGCGAGCCTCAACACTCATCGGACCGCATACATCAGTATGTATTATTTCCAACAAGTCAGTTGCTCGCTCCATTGTTCCGGAGAATAGAGTTTTAGTCATCTTGCCCATGAGGCATGGTTCACATGCATCAAATTATTCATAATCAAGTGATTCGAAAAGCCCATCTGCATGGAGTTTCTTCATGCGCTTTACACCAATATGACCCAAACGGCAGTGCCACAAATATGTTGCACTATCATTATCAAATTTGCATATTTTGGCATCAATATTATGAATATGTGTATCACCACAATCGAGATTCAATAAAAATAGACCACTCTTCAAGGGTGCATGACCATAAAAGATATTACTCATATAAATAGAATAACCATTATTCTTTGATTTAAATGAATAACCGTCTCGCATCAAACAAGATCTAGATAAAATGTTCATGCTCAACGCTGGCACCAAATAACAATTACTCATGTCTAAAACTAAACCCGAAGGTAGATGTAGAGGTAACGTGCCGACGGCGATCACATCGACCTTGAAACCATTCCCGACGCGCATCGTCACCTCGTCCTTAGCCAATCTTTGTTTAATCTGTAGCCCCTATTTCGAGTTACAAATATGAGCAACCGAACTGGTATCAAATACCCAGGCACTACTATGAGCAATTGTAAGGTACACATCAAGAACATTTATATCAAATATACCATTGTTCACTTTGCCATCCTTATTATCCGCCAAATACTTGGGGCAGTTCCGCTTCTAGTGACCAGTCCCTTCGTAGTAGAAGCACCCAGTTTCAGTCTTAGGTCCACACTTGGGCTTCTTCCCGGGAGTGGCAACTTGCTTGCCATTCTTCGTGAATTTCCCCTTTTTCCCTTGCCTTTTTCTTGAAACTAGTGGTCTTGTTAACCATCAATACTTGATGCTCCTTCTTGATCTCTACCTCCGCAGCTTTGAGCATAGCGAAGAGCTCGGGAATTTTCTTATCCATCCCTTGCATATTATAGTTCATCACGAAGCCTTTGTAGCTTGCTGGCAGTGATTGGAGAACTCTATCAATAACCCTAACATCTGGAAGATTAATTCCTAGCTAAGTCAAGTGGTTATGATATCCAGACATTCTAAGTATGTGTTCACTGACAGAACTGTTCTCCTCCATCTTGCAGCTATAGAACTTGTTGGAGACTTCATATCTCTCAACTCGGGCATTTGCTAGAAATATTAACTTCAATTCCTGGAACATCTCATATGGTCCATGACGTTCAAAACGTCTTTGAAGTCCCGATTCTAAGCCGTAAAGCATGGAACACTGAACTATCGAGTAGTCATCAACACGCGACTGTTAGGCGTTCACAAAGTTTGTAGTTGCTGGAGGGGGTGGCACACCTAGCGGTGCATCAAGGACATAATTCTTCTGTGCAGCAATGAGTATAATCCTCAAGTTACGGACCCAGTCCGTGTAGTTGCTACCATCATCTTTGAACTTAGCTTTCTCTAGGAACGCACTAAAATTCAAGGGAACGGTAGCATCGGCCATTGATCTACAACATAGATATGCAAAAACTATCAGGACTAAGTTCATGATAAATTAAGTTCAATTAATAATATTACTTAAGAACTCCCACTTAGATTGACATCCCACAAGTCATCAAAATGATACGTGATCCAAATCAACTAAACCATGTCCGATCATCACGTGAGATGGAGTAGTCTTTAATGGTGAACATCTCTATTTTGATCATATCTACTATATGATTCATGTTCGACCTATCGGTCTCCAGTGTTCTGAGGCCATGTCTGTACATGCTAGGCTCATCAAGTTTAACCCGAGTATTCCGCATGTGCAAAACTGTCTTGCACCCGTTGTATGTGAATGTAGAGCTTATCACAGCAGATCATCACATGGTGTCTCAACACGAAGAACTGTCGCAATGGTGCATACTCAGGGAGAAAACTTATACCTTGAAATTTTAGTAAGGGATCATCTTATAATGCTACTGACGTACTAAGCAAAATATGATGCGTAAAAGATAAACATCACATGCAATCAAAACATGTGACATGATATGCCCATCATCATCTTGTGCCTTCGATCTCCATCTCCAAAGCACCGTCATAATCTCCATCATCACCGGCTTGACACCTAGATCTCCATCGTAGCGTCGCGGTCGTCTCGCCAACTATTGCTTCTACAACTATCACTAACGCATAGTGATAAAGTAAAGCAATTACATGTCGTTTGCATTTCATACAATAAAGCGACAACCATAAGGCTCCTGCCAGTTGCCGATAA
Source organism: Triticum dicoccoides (assembly GCF_002162155.2). Taxonomy (NCBI): domain Eukaryota; kingdom Viridiplantae; phylum Streptophyta; class Magnoliopsida; order Poales; family Poaceae; genus Triticum; species Triticum dicoccoides. Next base: position 184,604,826 of record NC_041386.1, on the reverse strand, counting down.
CTTTTACAAAGCATGATCATCTCATACAATAACGTATATCACATCATGTCTTGACCATATCACATCACAACATGACCTGCAAAAACAAGTTAGACGTCCTCTACTTTGTTGTTGCAAGTTTTACGTGGCTGCTACGGGCTTCTAGCAAGAACCGTTCTTACCTACGCATCAGAACCACAACGGTGATTTATCAAGTTTGTTGTTTTAACCTTCAACAAGGACGTCCGCAGTCAAATTCGATTCAACTAAAGTTGGAGAAACAGACACCCGCCAGCCACCTTTATGCAAAACTAGTTGCATGTATGTCGGTGGAACCAGTCTCATGAACGTGGTCATGTAAGGTTGGTCCGGGCCGCTTCATCCAACAATACCGCCTAATCAAAATAAACATTGGTGGTAAGTAGTAGGACGATCACCGCCCACAACTCTTTGTGTTCTACTCGTGCATATCATGTACGCATAGACCTGGCTGGGATGCCACTATTGGGAAACATAGCATGCAATTTCGAAAAAAATCCTACGCTCACGCAAGATCTATCTAGGAGATTCATAGAAACGAGAGGGGGAGAGTGTGTCCATGTACCCTCGTAGACCGAAAGCGGAAGCGTTTGACAACACGGTTGATGTAGTCGAACTTCTTCCCGTTCCGACCGATCAAGCACCGAACATACGGCACCTCCGAGTTCTGCACACGTTCAGCTCGATGACGTCCCTCGAACTCTTGATCCAGCAAAGTGTCGAGGGAGAGTTTTGTCAGCACGACGGCATGGTGACGGTGATGGTCAAGTGATCCACGCAGGCTTCGTCTAAGCACTACGACAATATGATCGAAGGCGTAAACTATGAAGGGGGCGCCGCACACGGCTAACCGATGTTGTTTTGTGTGTTCTAGCGGTGCCCCCCACATATATATATATGTATATATATATAGGTTGGGGGGAGGACAGGCACCCAAGGGGGCGCCCCAAGTAGGAGGAATCCTACTTGGGCGCCACCCAATTTGCCCCCCTCCCCCTTCCATATCTTCTAGAGGGGGGAGGAAGGAGGAGGGAAGGAAGGGGGAGGCCGAATCCCTCCCCTTCCTTCTCTCTCCCCCCTCTTTCCTTCTCCTCCTATTCGGCCTATATGGGGGTGTACCAACCCCTTAGGGGCTGGTATGTCCCCCTCTTGGCCCATTAGGCCCATTTAGTTGCCGGGGGGTGCCCGGAACCCCTTCCAATGACCCGGTGTGTACCCGGTAACCTCGGAACACTTCTGATGTCTATCATCGTCGTATATATGAATATTTACCTCTCAATCATTTTGAGACTCCTCATCATGTCCGTGATCTCATCCGGGGGTCCGAACAACATTCTGTCACCGAATCACATAACTCATATAATACAAAATTGTCATCGAACGTTAAGCATGCAGACCCTATGGGTTCGAGAACTATGTAGACATGACCGAGACACCTCTCCGGTCAATAACCAATAGTGGAACCTGGATGCTCATATTGGTTCCCACATATTCTACGAAGATCTTTATCGGTCGTACCGTAATGACAACATATGTTATTCCCTTTGTCATCGGTATGTTACTTGCCCGAGATTCGATCATCGGTCTCTCCATACCTAGTTCAATCTCATTACCGACACTTTACTTGTTCTATAATACATCATCCCGTAACTAACTCATTAGTCACATTAGTCACATTGATGTGCATTACCGAGAGGGCCCAGAGATACCTCCCCAATACTCGGTGTGACAAATCCCAATCTCGATCAATGCCAACCCAACAAACACCTTCGGAGATACCTATAGAGCATCTTTATAATCACTCGGTTACGTTGTGACATTTGATAGCACACAAGGTATTCCTCCGGTATCCGGGAGTTGCATAATCTCATAGTCGAAGGAATATGTATTTGACATGAAGAAAGCAATAGCAATAAAATTGAATGATCAATATGCTAAGCTAACAGATGGGTCTTGTCCATCACATAATTCTCCTAATTATGTGATCTCGTTCATCAAATGACAACACATGTCTATGGTCAGGAAACTTAACCATCTTTCATTAATGAGCTAGTCTAGTAGAGGCTTACTAGGGACACTGTCTTTTGTCTATGCATCCACACATGTATCAAGTTTCCGGTTAATACAATTCTAGCATGAATAATAAACATTTATCTTGATATAAGAGAATATAAATAACAACTTTATTATTGCCTCTAGGGCATATTTCCTTCAATTTTTATGTGTTGAATTACGGTTCTAAATTCCTCTTTTGACCAAAACATGCGAGAGGTTGACACTGGTTTCTTATAGATTACTTTCAACTACTTTATGAAATCAATGCTACCTTTGAAGAGAGTATATTAGCCTTAGTAACTTGTGTTATGGATATTCCAAGTAATCCCTCTGCTCTCATGCCTTTGAAGACATGTTCTAGTGTCTTTGTTCACTCATTTCTGTGCGTATATGTAGTCTTATATGGAGTAAAATATCGAAAATCATCTTATATTTCTGAACGGAGGTAGTAATAAAATATTTGGTTTCTGTTTGAATTAGAACTAGGTCCACGGTGGAGATGAAGTTCTCAAAGTCATGTTGTGTGAACTAGAAGACCTGAGGATGAGTTCTACTGCTAAACTATCCAGCTGATGTGTCCTTGTCGCCATGTGTCATGAACTAGTGTTTTCCTGCAGCATTGTTGTCATGCGTGTTCTCGAGGGTGTACTTCACCACAACAATTTCCTGGTTGTGTCTTCGATTAAAAAGGGTGTGGTTCTTGTAAAGCTTCCCAGCAAATCTGATGCGTACTATCTTCATCGTCATGTTTATGAGTGGAAAGACCACACTGTTAGGTTCTGCAAGGTTGACGAGATGGTGATGATGATGGTAGACATCTCTCACGAAGTCCATGACCTAGTTTCAGAGTTTAATTAGAGCAACTTTGCTTGTCTATAGTAAGTACTATTGTTTAGTACTTGATTTGTGTGTGTGAACCCTGTATTGTTTAGTAGTGCTGCTTTTGTTGTGTGGTGAGTCCTGAGAACAGTCTATGTTAATGTTTGTCCACTCAATTCAGTCTGTATATTTTGAAGTATCCAGATCATCTTTTTTTGTGAGGATGGTTTATCAATTATGGTTACACTCCAATATCTGAATGCATTGCAGGGTTTATCGCACCCTCCAGGATTTCCTGTCCCGTGGGTGTTTGGCCCATACGATTTGTCACGACTTTTGGACTGTCCTGCTTGTGGGAGTAAGCGGGGGCCCTGCATGCCACGCCTAATTGGACGATCAATCTTTTGTTTAGAACTTGAACATAGTAATTTCCTGGTAAGGATTCACTCGTGTCACATCAAGTAAATCTTATTGCTTTACTGTCTAAATCTTATTGATTTAATGTCATGTTTTCTTACTTTTGTTATAATTTTACGATGCAGGTTTTGACATGTGACATTTACCACAGAATAAACCGTTTGGTTTGCTCTATGATGGTTATTTTTGCAGGTTTCACTTCTTATGTCGTGTCAGTAACGAAGGAACTGTCCATCACTTATATTACTGGACACAATTGGATCAGTCTGTTGTCTAAGTACAATCTGAAGACCTATGATTAACTGTAGTTTGCTTTAACAAACACGCCACAATTAGTCCTTCTCGCGTTTAAAAGAAATGAAGAAAAAGATTGGACCAATGTCACGGAGCCTAGTCAAGTTAGAAAGCTGATCATAGCAGACCAGAGACGATCACTGCTGTCTCGCACATCGGTACCACCTTCAGCAACAGATCGAGCATCGGCACCTTCTCCGACGACACTTGCTCCGACTGAGCTGATCCACCTAAGGATTGGGCACCGATCGCATCAGGGGATCAGGCTGATCTACCCGAGATCAGGCATCGACACCGGCACCTGCTCCGACATCGGCACCAGCTCCACAAGGAACACCATCTCCGACAGCAGCGACAGCACTACCAGTCGCACCAGCACTAGCAATGGCTCAGGCACTTGCACCGACACTTGAAGTTGCACTTGCATCTGCTCCGGCCCGTGCAGCGGCAACTGAACCAGCACTTGCACCGGCAACAGACTGGGCTGCAGTTCGCACTGCATATACCAAAGTCCTTACAAAAACCGACATCTCCACCTTCTTGGTAAGCATTGACTGCCCAGGTGCTTCGTTCTTTTTTCTTTCCATGTTGTTTCACATAATTCACTATGTTGATCTAACTGTTTGTGTATGTCTTCTTGTTTGCAAACAGAGAATTCCTAGAGCAATGAGGGAGTCTTTCAACAATCCGGGCGACCGTGGCCAAGTTTCTCCTACCATGCCCAACCTTGGTGTGAATGAACCTGCTCAATATACCGTAAGTATAAAGGATGGTCGCTTGATGATTGATGCTAAAGGATGGTCAAGGTTCAAATCTAAATCAAATCTTGCGGTAGGGGATGATGTCAAAATCGAACTTTCTCTACAAGGATAGCTGGTCCAAATCAACTTTGAAATTCTTCAATAGCAGCACGCAATTGCCGAACTGATCTATCCTTCGAGATATTTTGATGTAATAATATGGCATGGTGAAACAAGTGTCCTGTGTGTATAAGTAGTACAATGGTATTATTTATCATGTAGGATATCATTGATAGAATTGCAACTCTGATTGCTGGTTAGGAACTGTCGTTTGATTTCATTCTAGCAACTGACATGCTTTGTTCAATTTTCTATATTCGCCTTGTGACAACATCTAAAACCAGTGCCATACCGATCGCTTGCAATATGAAATTCGCTGAGGTAGAACACATGGCCCCCCAAACATGCAGGCCCACCGGCCTGTGGCCCAAAGTCCAGAATCGTGAGCCTGTCTGAGTATTATATTCTCATCTGAACCCCCATATTGTGTTATATATATTCCCCTTGTTTTTTCTTATGTATAAAGTTGTGATATAAAAGATTTTTATATTTCTTTATAGAGGGAATATCTCTCTGTCAAAAATATATTTATGTGTAACTAGTTACTCCTGCCTTTCTACTTCCTTTTGCTGATATGTGGGGCATCCGACAACGGGGTCCACGTGCCATGCACCAAATTAGAGTGCACAACTGCACGGTAGACTCACCCCGGTCGTAGCACCACAGTAATGCCCAATGAGTCGTCAAATAAAAAAAACACCTTTCCAGCTTTAGTACTAAGTTGGACGGACGAAGCAGCATTATTTCACTGGGCCTGAATCCCCTTCTCCCTCGTCTGCTTGTTCAAAGAAAACCACCTCTCTCACTGGGCCTGAATCCCCTTCTCCCTCGGCTTCTTGTTCAGAGAAAAACCCCTCTCAGCGATTGCATAGGGTTTTCTCATGGAGAACCAGGTACGAATTCTTCATCCATCCTCGATAAATCCAAGTCCCTTGGTCGTGGGTAATCCTAGGATGGCATCCACCATCGTTGATCCATTTTTCTTCCTACTGAATCTAGTGTGTTTCATCTGCAGTGCCCAAAGTGCGAGGATCCTACAGGTTTCTGTGCCCTCGGCGAGTCGCCACACTTGTTCCTTCTCATCCTAACACAGGATTTTAAAATGCTCACAGTATGTTCCTAGAATCCTCTTTTCTATCCGGGAGGGTGGGGGTTTTTCAACATGTTGTCGACTAATTTGGAAATTTGGATTGCTATATTTGGATAAAAGGTACTAGTACCATGGTCAACACTAACATGAAGGAGGAAATTGTTTCTAGATTTGGATAGCAAATACATTGTGTTCTCATATTATTTTTCCTACAGTGCATTCCTTGCTCTGCCAGAACACATGTACTCAAGATGGTCGGCCTTACCATAACTGAATACACTAGTTTAATGGTCACATTGAAGACAAGCCATGGATATAAGTTTTGAGTTGGGTTCATGAACCAAGAAGATCGCAACTTTTTTATGGCCGAACTTGGATAAACTTTCTCAAGTGTTACGGACTGAAAGTTGGCACACGAATGTTGATGGAAATAGTATAACCTGGTCTCATCTTCACAGTGATCTTCCACCCCGACGTCGTTCCAGTTATTCATCCATGTTAGTTTTGTATCTGGTTCTTGATTGTTGCCTCGATTACTTCTTAATCCACCTATTATGTCTAACTAATCACAATTTAACTTTAGAAGTAGTAGCGATTTTGTGATTCCCTTCTCTCATGAAGATGCTACTTCTAACTAACATTTCCTATAATTGGTGGCACGTGTAGGTTATTTCAAAGTTAAGCACGCTACTTGTTTGTTATTCTATAAGAACTCGACTGTTACTGATGGCACTGAAGTTGACTGGGACGACATCCACAAGTTCCTACACTTTATTGATTGTCTTGAGGTCCTTGTGGGGCCTTTCAATGGTGGAAGGCCATGTCAGATATGTGTGCCACTTCTGCACACGTTGAATAGGTCCAGCCGTGTCGAGAAACTTATGGTACGAGATGTTTTCTGTTATATGTTGTTCATAAACTCTTGCTTATACACAGTTTTACAGTTGTGATCTTCTTGAAACAGAAACTGCCCAGTCCTATTGTTCCTATACATATGCCTAGCCATGGTTGGGTCAGACTTGCGCTTGGTCACAACATGATGTTTATGTCGACCTACTCCATTCCCCTTGGAGGTGAAAAGATACTTATTCATGGGTGGTCTCAAATAATGAAGGCCCATCCATCTTGGAGAATAGGACAGAAGGTTATGCTCATGCTTTTCCATGGCTCTAAAGTGAATATCCTATTTATTGGCTGCATTGCGAGATGAAGCCGCTTTCATAAGGTTGTGGATGCGTAGGGTGGCGCCTAGGCCTTGTCCCGGGGCTTGGTGGCCTCACCCTTGGTTAACTGTATGCAAAGTAGCACTGTTCGAGGTGTGCTTTGTATGGTTGAACATGTATAAGTACTCATACTGCTTTCAACTATGGTTGTTTAGTGGCCCTGCTAGTTTTAGTTAAGGTTGTTAAGTACTCCTACTACTTTTATAGTCTGTTGTGTTTTTCAGTCATGTCTTCCTCCAGCCGCCAAAACCAAATCAATGCCGGTGGGGCCGCCTGCTTCCGCCTCCCACGGCTGGCTGCACCTCAGCACATGCATCGCCGCCCCACCGTCTCCTAAATCGTTAACACCAACGCCCGAGGCCTCACCATCGTCCTCCGTGCGCTTTGGTGCGCTCACCGCGGCACCGCCCTCTCGCATTGTCAACATGGTCAACAAATAAGAGGAATCGGGAGAGGACTGTACGTGGAGAGGATGGCAGTAGGGGCCCACCATGTCCATGGTCATGCGCATGGAAGTTCCTCATTTTTTGTTATATATACTCCATTGTCAGCATATAGAAAAAGAAAATGCATCCTCCTAGTGCTTTCCTGACATCTGGGACCGACGACATTGTCAACGTATATAGTCAATAGACAAGAGAACAACACAAGATCGGATAACACCTGGGATGTAGCTGCTCGAGCAGTATTTGTTTTTTTATTCTTGACACGCAACAGGGTTTCAACTGGGTTGTGGCCCGTCTAGCCCAGGCTTATATTTTACGTTCACCACATGACCAACCCTGCTATTTTTTTCTTTGTGAAAATGAGCACAGTCTATTTTTTCTATGGAATACCCAATACAGGCCTACTTATTTTTATACACCCTGATGGGCTGCAACTCTTTCAAGATGGCTACAAATCTTGAAAGTAATATGAAATGGGTTGTGAATATATAAAAACACACGGCAAATTGGCAATTACTTTATAATTTCAGAATTTTTCACATTTTCAAATTCCAATTTCACTCGGCTTTAACCTAATTTAAATATATCTTCAAGGTACTTTAAATCCGAATCGACATTTTGATATTAAAAATAGTTTGGACCCCACCGAAATATGTGAGATTTTGTTTAAATATTTAACCCTAGCCCTGGTCAACAAAAAAACCAGACTGCAATAGATTTCATAAGTTACAATGAGCTGTAAATTATTAAAAAGTAGGGAATCATCTGACTTGTGGGCCTATTAAGGTGACGCGTATGCAAGATTTTTTTACTTATTATATACATCAACAAACGATTCCAGTAGACATAACCGTTGGATGTCAATCCAACGGCCGCCGTGCTTCTTCAATCTCTGATCTTCTTGCTCCAGCCGCCAAATTCAGCGCCAGCAGGACCGCCTGCTCCTGCCTCCTGTGGCCGGCTGTGCTGCCGCGCAGGCCTCACCGCCCCCTACGATTCCCACTGCTAGCCAGGCCATCCCTCTACTCACCCACATCCCTCCAATGATGTGGCTTCGCCGCCTCCGGGTCATTCCCTTCTTGTGTCTCGTTGTCGTCCATCGCACTGGTGTTCTCGGCACGGCGTGGTCAACATTGTGAACAAATGATAACATCAGAAGAGGGATGTACATGGAGAGGCTGACAGTTGGGACCCACATGGTCCATAGCCGGACGCAAGCAAGTACCTCCTTATTACGCCAAAAAGAATGAATCCTCCCAATGACAGCAGGGACCCACCAGCTATATCTTGGCACGGAAGGAAGTGCCTCCTTATTAAGCGAAAAATAATGAGTGCTCCCCATGATAGCTGGGGCCCTCCAGATTTGGGGGCTGACTTGTGGCCCTACTAAGTTGACGCGTACGGAGGGTGTCGGTGTCAAAACCGGCGGATCTCGGGTAGGGGGTCCCGAACTGTGCGTCTAAGGCGGATGGTAACAGGAAGCAGGGGACATGATGTTTTACCCAGGTTCGGGCCCTCTTGATGGAGGTAAAACCCTATGTCCTACTTGATTTATTCTTGATGATATGAGTATTACAAGAGTTGATCTACCACGAGATCGGAGAGGCTAAACCCTAGAAGCTAGCCTATGGTATGATTGTTCTTGTCCTATGGACTAAACCCTCCGGTTTATATAGACATAGGAGAGGGTTAGGGTTACACAAGGTCGGTTACAAAGGAGGAAATATATATCCGTATTGTCTAGCTTACCTTCCACGCCAAGTAGAGTCCCATCCGGACACGAGACAAAGTCTTCAATCTTGTATCTTCATAGTCCAACAATCCAGCCAAAGGATATAGTACGGCTGTCCGGAGACCCCCTAATCTAGGACTCCCTCAGTAGCCCCTGAACCAGGCTTCAATGACGTCGAGTCCGGCGCGCAGTATTGTCTTCGGCATTGCAAGGCGGGTTCCTCCTCCGAATACACCCTAGAAGAATTTGAATACAAGGGTAGTGTCAGACCCTGCAAAATAAGTTCCACATACCACCGTAGAGAGAATAATATTTCCACAAATCTAATCTGCTGACACATTTCGGCAACATGACATCAGGCCATGGCTCGGTGATTTATTCGAATCGTTTTTCTTCAACCATCTCCACACATAACGTGAGGCGGTTTCTTGACACGTCTTGTCAAGCAGAGATCGTATTCCCCTAATTACGGGATTCTCATCAATACGGTCCTGGGTAACCCAACCGTGCTTAGGACTCCTAGATTTTAGGCAAGTCCCAAACGGCCACTAGGAGGACGCTTGATATTCACCCTCTTTATAAAGGGACAAGGCTTTTACTTTTTTCCCTCCCGTGCTCAATCGAATCCTTCCCCCGCCTCGAGTTCTAACACCCAAAGCCCAGGTCAGGTGCTTCGGACATTCAATCATGTCCGGATCTAGCCTTCAAGGCCGGTGGATGCCCTCCTCCGTTACAGAAGAGGATATCAAGAAGTTGAGGGAGGCCAGATACCTGACCGCCGAGGTTTCGCATCGGCTGCTTGCCCGAGGGCAGGTCGTCCCTACTCCTGAACCCAACGAGAACGTTGTGTTCGTCTCCCACTTCCTCCGAGGTCTAGGCCTCACTCTGGATCCCTTCGTTAGGGGTTTGATGTTCTATTACGGGCTAGATTTCCACGATCAACCCCCGGACTCCTTTCTCCATATCTCGGCATTTATTTTCGTATGTGAGGCCTTCCTCCGCATTACCCCTCACTTCGGCCTGTGGCACAAGACCTTTGACGTGAATCCGAAGATGGTCGAGGGGCAGCATGTAGCGTGCAGAGGCGCATTAATAAGCAAGATCGCTGGAGCTCCATGGCCAAAGGGTTCCTTTCCAGAGGTGTCCGGATTATGGCAACGAGAGTGGTTTCACATCACAGCTCCCAGAAGTGCCAAGTGGGTGGCTGCCCCTGCTTTCCGCTCGGGCCCTCCACCACAACTGATGTCATGGATTAGCAGAGGGCTGAGCTGGGGTCCAGCCAAGGACGTGCATATACTGCAAAGCCGCATTCAAGATATCTTCGAAGGAGATTTCAGTCTGGTTACGATGGTGCAAGTCATGCTGGTTCGTCGAGTCTAGCCTTGCAAACGCCGGCCCCTCCGCATGTGGGAGTTCAACCCAGAAGGACCGTGCACTATTCAGAATTTCCTCCGCCTGACGCACAAGGAGATGTATAAATCATTCTTCGGACCCCAAATAGAGTGTCCAGATACTACCGAGGACGTGTGCCTGAGCAGCAACCGCACCGCCGACCAAGTAAGTAATCCTCTAGCCAAACACACCGTCTTTCATTTATCATGACGTCATTCTAAGAAATCGCTCTTTGACCAGGACTGGCTAACAAAGGCGAAGATGATTCGGTGTTCGGCCCCCCTTCCTGAGGGTTTGGACAATCCGGTACTGGAAAAGATGCTCGAGCTAGCACCTTGCCCGGAGCCCTCAAAGGAAGATAAAGGGGGGAATAATGAGGGCGAAAGCGGGCCCCCATCGCTACCAATTCCGACCGAGGGAACGAGCACCTCCATGAGGGAGGATAACCAAGGGGAGGAATCTGACATTCTCTGATCCCGGGGAAGGAAGAGGACTACCTCTGAAGATCTGGAAACTGAGGTTTCCAAACGGGAGAAGAAGTATCCACCAGAGGGTCCTGCCACGGAGGGTGCTCTTGCCGCACAAAGTCCGCGCGGGGATCAGCCCTCAAACGAGCCGTAAGTGATAAAAAATGCTTAATAGTAAAGATATTATACCTTACTTCCGAGGAAAATAACCGAAGCGTTTATCTTGCAGTCGGATATTAGCCCTTCTCAACAGAGCTCGTCTTTAGGGGATCTTCTTCCGGAGATGATGGAGAGCGAAACGCCTCCCCCGGACTCCCCTGCTCAAGAAGCGGGCGACCATGAGGTGTCATCACGGAGGGCCTCGCCAGATCAGGTGAGGCCAGAAGATAATCCTATGGTCGCCCGAAGTCCCCTGTATCCGGCTCTTGAAGAGAGCAACCAAAAGAATCCGGCACCGTCTGGTATGCGGTCGGACACACTGAGGGATCTGCTAGAGCGAGCAACTATCTCAGAAGAACACCATACATTGATGGGTACGGTGATTGAAAGGATTTCGTCCGTCGAAAGCGGGTTGCATGAAGCCTTTATGAGTCTACTAATGGGCTTTGAGGTACGTAAAATGATGTACATTTGTGATAGTACCGCACATTTTTAGGTTTGCCCTGTGTAGATAGTAGCCCCTGAGACTCTGGTTGTCGCTGAGGACGACGGCAAATAGAGGATCGTAGTCCCAGGTAATAACCATACCGCTTTATGTGCAGGTGGTGGAAGCTCCAGTGGCTAGCCGGGCTAATGAGTTTGCCGAACTAAAGCGGCAACTGGATGCGGCAGATGCCGACATCGAGCTTGTTAACAAGCGGCTCGACGAGGCACATGGTAGGTGATTTTTCTAGTGAATGTCACATAGTAAGAGCAGCGTGATGCCAGTATCTTTAATATGTTGTGACTGCAGATGGAGCTGCCACCATGGAGACCGTTCGGGCGGAGCTTGCCCGATCCAAGGAGCAAGCAAGGAGTAATAATGCGGCTGCTTTGAAGGCGGCCGAAGAGTTAAGAGCCGAGAAGGCTGCGCATTGCAAGAGAAAATAGAAGATGGCCAAGATGGCTGTAAAGTTAAAAGGCACTGCCGACCGTTGCCAGTTCCTTGAAGAAGAGAACCGAGCGAAGGCGACGGACCTTGAAAAGGCCACGATGGCAGCCAAAGACACCCGCTCTGCCATGAGGGCAAAGAAGGAAGAGCTGCATGAAGCTGGTGATATTGTGGCTGGGAGCCCTTTTTGCTGCGAAGGAAGTTCGGAGATCCGTGGTATGCCCCTCTGGATCGGCTGTGGGGTTCGGCAGACGCATATCTGGATTTGACGGCGAGTGCTGTCGATGCGACCGAATACTTCCGAGATCAAACAGATCGTGAAGTAGACAAGCTATTCTGGTTGCAGTTTAACATTCCAGAGCGTCCGCTTCCACTAACTGATCATCTTGCCGAATGGGCCGAACTCAATAGATTGTCCGGACTCGCCATGAGGTCCGTCGTAGATCATCTGTGGCCGGAAAAGCCGAAGCCGAACAGCTATTTCAGCTTAGTGCAGCAGTTCCTTGGTGTGGTACCGCGCATCAATGCGATGAAGAGGTCCGTGTGCATAGAAGGCTCGCGGATGGCTCTTGCCCGTGTCAAAGCATACTGGGCGGATATGGACGCTACCACTGTTGTGGTGCAGGGTTCGGCCATAGGCCGAGTGGCTGCCGAGCACTATTTTGAAGAAGTTCTTGAGGGTGCTCGTTTGACAGAGGCCCAGTGCTCGAAGAATATTATGTTTGAGTGACATGTATTCCCATTGTAAAAACAATGTTTTGTTGAATTTATCAAGGTTGAATTTATACTTGTGCTTGAAAGTATTGTGATGCCTCCTGTGCGGCCGTTTATGTATACATGTATATAACCTGAAAGATTGCAGTCGTCGGCTTCAGCCCCCACGCATATAATGCAGGGGTGTTCGCAGAAGACGCGTATTCACACTTAATCCAACGTCTTGGTCCTAATAAGGAGGTCATAGCACAGCGAACTAGGCAACCTTACTATAATGCTTTAACACTTTCACTTAGCCATAGGAGTTTGACAGTGGGGCTACTATATAGCCCCGGGTGGCTCCGCACTCACCCGCATTCGGGGTGCGTACATGCCTGGACGGGAAACGGCCCTTCGTTTAGGCGGATGAATTCTAAGATTCCGATAGGTCATCGAGTGGTTGACCAATCTCGCGCTATATCATGACAGTCAGTTTTCGGCTTTCTCTACTGTGGTGCTCGTCCGGATGAACCAGGGCACAATCGTAGTAGTTCTCCTGGTGCCGCCTTACCGATAGAGCGGAACGTAAGGCAGCAAAACACAGGAGCCGAGCAAACCCAACATTTGACCAAAGACATGATTCGGAGCTGATGCATATAAGGCCAAACTCGCGACGCCGAACACTCCCTAAGGTATCCGGTCTTTATGGTGTAAACCGGGCCTAAACAGTGCCCTTTGTAAGAAGCCCCTGGTGTCTAGGTATGTGCATTGTTCTGGCGTGGCAACATGCCAAGACGTCAGCATCCCTCTCAATTGTACTGAGAATCCAAGGGGTGTGTATCAACAAGAGACAGTAAAAAAGGTTGACGCAGGGTCTTAATCTAAAAAGAATCCTTTGAACGGGTCCTTGCTGCACGTCTGCGCCCGTGTCTCCGTTGTGCCGTATCCTGGACGGGTGTAGCACGATGGTCATCTGTAAAAGAGAGGAACTTAGGTGAAAAGTTGTCGTGCAAAAAGGTAGGTTTTAAAGAAACCATGTATAGATCAAGATGAGTAAAAATTGCCACTTGCGCACGTTCAGCCCCTTGTATTTGTAATAGGGGTGTGGTCATCAAACCTGTATGAATTACATATAGTTGCGCCGGACTCGTCTAACCGTGTCCGTGGTCTTGACGTCCTATCGAATGCTTTAGTTGGTGAGGCCGTTTTAGTGTGCAGCTGCCAAGGCGGCCACATTATCTTCGGCGCGCAGGGGTCGCTCAATATTTCCATTTACTGTAATGATGCCACGTGGACCGGGCATCTTAAGCGTGAGGGAAGCGTAATGAGGTATTGCATTAAAGCGAGCAAAAGCTTCGCGTCCAAGTAGTGCTTGATAGCCACTTTGGAACGGAGCAATGTGGAAGGTTAAATTTTCGCTGCGGAAGTTATCGGGGAAGCCGAATATAACCTCTAGTAGCAGGGAGCCCGTGCAATGAGCCCCTGGGCCTAGCGTTACTCCTTTAAAGGTAGTATTGCTGTGGCAAATTTTCTTTCGGTCTATCCCCATTTTGCGGACTGTGTCGTGATATATCAGGTTTAGACTCCTGCCACCATCCATCAGGACTCGTGTGAAGTGGTATCCGTCAATTATTGGATCTAATACCAAGGCAGCCCATCCTCCACGCCGGATACTTGCCGAGTAATCCTGATGGTCGAAGGTGATCGGTTGAGACAACCAGTGGTAGAACTCCGCGGTGATAGGCCCTTGGGCGTATTTATCTGGGAGTGCCGCTTTGTTTCTCCCCTTTATCACGTGTAGCACATCTACTGTTTTGACTTCTGGTGGAAATTTCTTCTGTTCCCCAGTGCTTTGCTTGCGAGGCTCATCCTCGTCTTCGCTTGATTTACCCTGCCCCTTATGTTTGGCGTTGAGCTTGCCGTACTGATTGAAGACCCAACATTCTCTGTGGGTATGATTTGCAGGTTTATCGGGGGTGCTATGGATCTGACATATTTGGTCCAGAATTTTGTTTAGGCTGGACAGTTCATCTCTGGCGCCTTTAGAGGGCGGCTTTTGCTGACCTGGCCGAGAGCTTCTAAATCCGGCGTTTACCGCCGTGCTCTTCGGTCTGTCTTCTTTATTCCAGCGCTTATTATTTTTGATGCGTCGTGATTTCCCGTTTCCATCTCTAACTTCGGATGTACTTGGGTCGCTGGTGCTGCATCAGGCTAGCCAGTTGTCCTCGACCGCGCAAAAGTGGGTCATGAGGCTTGTTAATGTTGCCATTGTTCTCGGCTTTTCTTGGCCGAGGTGTCTGGCAAGCCATTCGTCTCGGACGATGTGCTTAAAAGCTGCCAAGGCTTCGGCGTCCGGACAGTCGACTATTTGGTTCTTTTTAGTAAGAAACCTGTTCCAAAGCTTTCGGGCTGACTCTCCGGGCTGTTGAGTTATATGACTCAAATCGTCCGCATCCGGAGGTCAAACATAAGTCCCTTGGAAATTTGCCCGAAAAGCGTCTTCGAGCTCTTCCCAGCTTCCAATGGAGATTTCGGGGAGGCTTTTAAGCCAGTGCCGAGCTGGCCCTTTGAGCTTGAGGGGTAAGTACTTGATGGCATGGAGATCATCTCCTCGAGCCATATGGATATGGAGGATATAGTCCTCAATCTAGACCCCAGGGTCTGTTGTTCCGCCATATGCCTCTATGTTTACGGGTTTGAATCCCTCTAGAAATTCGTGGTCCAGCACTTCGTCGGTGAAACATAGGGGGTGTGCGGCACCCCTGTATCTGGGTGTACCGTGATGTTCGGATGTTTGTTGTGTTGCATCGTATGCTGGAGCGCACTTGCGTGGTCCATAGATGGATCTGGTTGCGCCATCCTTTTGATGCGAGCCCTCACATGGATCGCGTATTGGCTTATGTGCGGCGTTGTTTGCCGCTCTATGTTGGCCGTGAGGTCGTCTATCCGGCCAAATGGCCGTTTTAATTTTTGGTTGCGGGGGATCTAAGGCATCCTCATCAAATTCAGGTAGCAACTTCCGCTCCGAGTAGCTCTTGGTGGGGCGATTACCGCTGTACTTCGTTGTTGTGTTGAGTACTTTACTCCATCTGATTCTGAGTGTGTCTTGCGCAGCCTTGAGCCTTTGCTTCTGCTTTTTTAGACTCCTTGCGGTGGCAACAAGCCTTTGACGGGCATTCTATTGCTCCGGGTGTCTTTCCTGTGTGATGTCGTCCGGACTATTATCTTTGACAGAGTCGGGTTGTTCGGTTTGATTCTTCGTGTTGCCGTGGTCCGGCGATGGTTCACCCTGCTCTAACGCTGGGTCTATATGATCGTTGTTTCTGCCGAGGCGGGATTTGGAGCGGCGCTTACGCCACCGCTTTGACTGCTTCTCGAGGGGACAACCCTTTGTTGCGTCCTTCCGTTCCTCGTCGTCGTTTTCTTTTGGTGTGTCCACCATGTATACGTCATGTGATGAAGTGGGCATCCAGTGCCCTGTGGGCAGTGGTTCCAGTTCGTCTCCTGCATCGTCGTCCATACCGTCGATGTCTTCGGAGTCGAAGTCGAGCATGTCAGTTAAGTCATCGACAGTGGCTACTAAGTGGGTGGTGGGTGGGTGGCGAATTTCTTCGTCATCCGCATCCCAATCCTGCCGGACATAGTTCGGCCAGGACTCTCCTGACAAGGAGAGAGACTTTAATGAATTCAGTATGTCGCCGAAGGGCGAGTGCTGAAATATATCCACGGAGGTGAACTCCATGATTGGCGCCCAGTCGGATTTGATAGGCACGGGTGCAGGCGGTTCGGAGTCCGTGGCCGGGGAAGGATCCGGTAGTTTGGCAACACGGCTCTCGTGAAGGGTAAGGTCGATATTCGGCTCGATCGCCGCTAAGGATACGACCTCCGTGACGGGGTCTATCCACCCGTCCATGGATGGCGCAACTGGCTCCGAATTGACGCTCGGAGCGGCTACCGGTGCGATCTCCTGAATACGGTCCAATGGTAGATCTAAATCGTACTCATCGTGACCGTGTGGCGCACAAGGCAGGGGCTCGAATCCGTCGAAGATCAAGTCTCCGCGGATATCGGTCGTGGAATTTAAGCTTCCAAACCTGACCTGATGGCCAGGGGCGTAGCTTTTGATCTGCTCTAGATGGCCAAGCGATTTGGCCCACAGTGCGAAGCCGCCGAACGCAAAGATCTGTCCGGGGTGAAAAGTCTCACCCTAGACTGCATCGCTATCGATGATAGAAGGAGCCATCAAGCCTAACGGCGACGACACAGAGGAACTCTCAATGAAAGCACAATGTCGGTGTCAAAACCGGTGGATCTCGGGTAGGGGGTCCCGAACTATGCGTCTAAGGTGGATGGTAACAGGAGGCAGGGGACATGATGTTTTACCCAGGTTCAGGCCCTCTTGATGGAGGTAAAACCCTACGTCCTGCTTGATTTATTCTTGATGATATGAGTATTACAAGAGTTGATCTACCATGAGATCGGAGAGGCTAAACCCTAGAAGCTAGCCTATGGTATGATTGTTCTTGTCCTACAGACTAAACCCTCCGGTTTATATAGACACCGGAGAGGGTTAGGGTTACACAAGGTCGGTTACAAAGGAGGAAATATCCATATCCGTATTGCCTAGCTTGCCTTCCACGCCAAATAGAGTCCCATCCGGACACGAGACGAAGTCTTCAATCTTGTATCTTCATAGTCCAATAGTCTGGCGAAAGGATATAGTCCGGCTGTCCGGAGACCCCCTAATCCAAGACTCCCTCAGAGGGCTTTGTATACTTAGTCAACAAACGATCCTATCACCAGTGACAGTTCGATTGTTAACATCCAACGGTCGTCCTGCTTCTTCAACCTCTGATTTTCTTGCTCCAGCTGTACAAACCACCGCGTGCTCCTGCCTCCCGTGGCCGGTTGTGCTGCCGTGGAGGACTCACCGCCCGTACTACTCCCACCGCTAGCCAGGCCATCCCTCTACTCACCCACACCCCCTGTCATTCTGCGGCGACAACAGCTTCACACCGCAGCCGAACCTGACAACCCTCGTACTACCCTTCGCATGTTCCTAGGCTCTGCGTCGTTCCTGCCTCACTGTCGTCCACTCCCTAGTGTTGGCTGCACAGCATGGTCAACATGGTCAACGAATGATAGCCATCGGAAGAGGATTGTACGCGATGAGGCTGATAGATGGACCCACCAGCTACGTCTTCGCACGCAAGGAAGTTCCTCCTTATTACGGACAAAAAAGAACCCCCTTGTCAGCTCGAACCCACCAGCTACATCTTCGCACGCAAGGAAGTGCCTCCTTATCCTCCCTGACAGTCGGGACCCACCCGGTCGAAGCTATGTAGCGTTGTCATTCTGGTCGCAAACGTGTACGTACATATTGGTCCATCGGTCTTTCTGCCACAATGAACCGTGGCCCGGTAAGGAGCTGTAGTTGTTCAGGCAGTCCCGTCTATATCGTGTACATGTACGTATGTACGTACAGGCGGGGTCTCGAACACCTACTCGCGCATACGTACGGCCAAGGCTCATGTACATGGAGAGGCAGCAGAGGGCAGCAACGGCGTCATGTTCATCGACAGCCAACTGGCTGGGTCGAAACGGAGAAACTGTGTCGTGTTCATCGGGAGGCAACGGAATAAGTCCTGTTCATCGGGAGCTAACCGGCTTGGACGGAACAGCCAAAATGAGGCCTGGCATATCATAGAACGGAGGAAACGGCCTTCTGTTCGACCGCTTATGGTCAAAACGGGATCCTGTTCACTGGGAGGGGTTTGGCGTACCACAAAACGGAGGAAAGGGACTTCTCTTTGACCTCCTACGGTCTAAATGGGGTCCTGTTGATTGGGAGGGGTGTGGCGTACTGCTAAACGGAGGAATTAGACTTCTCTTTGACCTCCTACGGTCGAAACGGAGGTCTTATTCATTGGGAGGGGTGTGGTGTACCGCAAAACAGGACTCCACGGGCTACTATTCATCCACTGTCTACTGCCTCGCTCCAGCCTCCACGGGCTACTGTTCATCCACCGTCGACCTTCTCTAGCCTTCACCTACGACTGTTCATCCATGACGTCTTCCTCCTGCCTCCACCAGCTAGTTTTCATCCATAGACTCCTGTTTATCCAGCCTCCACCAGCTACTGTTCAATCACCCCTCCATGGGCTACTGTTCATCCAGCCCTCCACCGGCTACTGTTCAACTAGCCCTCCACGGGGTTCTGTTCATCCACCCCCAACCGGCTCGATCAGGGTCTTGTTCATCCAGCGGCAATGGCCTCTACTACCATGGGCTCCTGTTCATCCAACCCCACCAGGAACTGTTCATGCAACCCCCAACAACACTCATTGTTCATCAAGAGGCAGCAGGTTCGATCGGCTTCAGTTAGCAGCACTAGCGAAGGAATCGCTTGATCGGGTTTAATTAACAGCCAGGGATCGACCGATCGCTTGGTTTCAGTAACGCGTAGCCAATGCAATCGCTCAGGTTCAGTTAGAGCCCAACACCTCACACCCACGCACGTACATGTACGAGAGAAACACGCAATCCCTCCATGCATCGCTCGGCCCCGACCACCCACCGTAACCGGGAACTCCCCGATATTTTCCTCGCCCTCGCTTCTACCATGGTTTTTTCCATCGTGGACGGCCCAAAGAATGTCATGCAGCTGCGTCTCCGGCCCGCCCAGGACAAAAAGCCCATTTTCTATCATGATTTTTGGTCATAGAAGTAGGAGCCACCGCATCTATGATGATAACGGGGTTTGTCACAATTATCGTCATAGAAGTGTCATAAGCATGACAAAAAAATTAGTTCAGCCCAAAATGTCACGGATGTGTCTTTTTTGTAGTGGAGAGAGGAAGCCATCTAGCTACTAACTACGAACCCAAAGGTCTAAAACGAACTACTCATGCATCATCAGAGAGGCACCAATGAGGATGAGGATGTCGGATCATGGGTTCCGGCAAAACCCTCAAGGTTCGAACACTGGGGTGCGCACGAAGATCTCCCCCTATCGATCCACGTCCTAGCTTTGCACTACAAAAAAATACACTTCCGTGATGATACGTGTTTGTCAAAGTAGGTTGCGTTTTTGTCATGCATGTACATCCATGACGATTTTATGACAAAATCAAGATAGTCATACCTGTGCTGTCGTAGAAGTGTTCCATGACATTACCAAAATTATCATCACGGAAGTGTCCACTTCCATGACAATAAATCGTGCGTCAGAGAAGTGCTTTCGTCAAGGGTGACCGACACGTGGCATCCACCGTAACGGAACACCGTTAAGCTATCGGGTTGGGTTTTGGATCCGATAACCTGTTAACAGCCCCGACGAATGGGGATTTTCCACGTGTAAAATCATCATTGGCTAGAGGAAACACGTGTCGCCTCACCGTTGGGACAGATGTCATCCGCTCATTGGACCGAAGGCGCCTATGATACGGCAACACGTGGCACGGCCCAACAGAGGCCCATTCCTGTGAAAAGGCCAGCCTGTTTGACTTGGTCAAAAGGTGGCGGGCCGGCCCACGGAAAGCATGTTAACAGCATGTTTGCATATAGCCCATTTACAACCCGCTAACCCAGGGCCCATTACGCCCTATCCAAATTAGGCCCAGTAGCATCATCTGGGCCGTCCAATATGATTCAGCCCATTTTAACTTCCAGCCCATGTGTAGCCCATGACTTCTTTCGGCCCATATGAGGACCTTTGTAACTCTTGGCCCATTAACGGACCGTGGTGAAACTGGATCGTAATGAACATTGTATCACTTTATACCCATTAATGGCCCGTTATTCCATTGGGCCGTTTCCATCCCAAGTTATCTTTCGGCCTTCTCAGGGCCCATTGATTCTTGGGCTCATTTGCAGCATTCGGTTACATACGGCCCGTTACTGTCATTTTCTGCTTGTGGGCCAAATTCAGCCCGTCGTTACAGTCGGCCCATTTGCGGACCGTTAATACGTTGGGCCGTTTTCATGTAAAAAAAACCGTTGGGCTGTTTTCATAGAGTTATCAAATACGGCCTATTAACGGCCCGTTATGGTCCACGGATAGTATGGCCCATGATTAGCGAAATGATGATACGCCTCGTAGAAGGCCCATCGATCCTACGGCCCATATGAGGCCCATGGATAGTATGGCCCGTAGAAGGCCCATGGACCCTACGGCCCGTAGAAGGCCCATGGACCCTAAGGCCCGTATAGAAGGCCGATGGATCCTAAGGCCGGACGAAGGCCCATGGATCATACGGCCTGCAGGAGGCCCGTGGTTACAACAGTCCGTGTGTTGCCATGATTATTTTGGCCTAGTTACCAAAAATAGGCTATTGTGGCCACTAGAAAAAAACAGGAAAATGAACTGCAGTGACTACAAGCAAACAACTAAACAACACAATAAGGAAATAAATAAGCAAGCAATTAACGCTAGCCTATTACCGCTATTACACATATTACATCGACTAGGCATCAAAGTTCGCCACCAGCGCAAATATAGGGAACAAAGCAGCACATTACATACATTGGCCGTCAAAATTGGCCACCAGTGCAAATAAACACGACAGCACAGCGAGAGCATAACTGAAGCAACTTCAGAAGAGCTCAAGAAATGTTATCCTGGGTATCCACCATGCTGGCAATAAGCTTAGCAAGCTGATTAGCTTTGTCCTGTTTGGCGCTAAAATCCTCCAACGCTTGCTGTTGCACCAGAAAGTATGCATCTGAATGCTCCAGGGACTTCCGCAGTCCTTCCGCTTCTTGTCGCAGCACAGCTGATCGTGTCTTTCAGCTTGTAGTTGAGACTCAAGAAACCGAACTGATTCAGACAGTGAGTTTGAATAGCTTGTGCAAGCGGTAGTGGCCAGTAACTCGAACACTAAACAAGACAGGACTTTGGGGTTGTCTCGCTGTCTTCAAGATAGTCTTCATTAGCTGTTTTATCATCTTTGTTGGAGACCAACAAGGATGTGTCACTATCCTAAACCTTATCTGCATTACTTCCTTTACCATTGCTTAATAAGGCACTCTTCCCCAATATTCTGCCAGCATTCTAAAAGAAGAAACAAGCAGACACATAACAAGTTTAGCATGTACTAGTATATGAAACTCATTTCGGTGAACCAGTTCATTAGTAAGGTGGACATGATTAAACTACCAAGTCTTCTATTGCCAAGTACTAGTACATAATAAAAGCATCAAACAAACATATATCTATGTCCTATGGTCACTGCATTGTCTTGCCAAATCAAAATAGAGACACGGTTCAAATCATATCAGTTCAAGACAAAGCAGAAGTGAAAGAATACAAAGCGTGGGAAACTACACGGCACAACAAGATTTCAGATGGGTACCACGGGTCTACATGTACAACAACACTATTGGCTCTGTTGTGATGCTAGTAATGTATGATATGAAAGTCAACTGTATACACAATTGAAATTGAAATCAACAGAGCTATTGATAAGAGCAAACCTGTTAAAGAAACATGCGTGAACATACCTGCTGTGCCATTGGAGTTTCGATTGCATCCTTCAATTTAAAAATAAGATTGTATGAGTAAATACAGTGATACAAGAGCAAAGCAATCATAGTTAAAAAAAGGCGCGCCTAAGCGAGCGCTTAAGCGTGCCTAGGCTCTAGGCGTTGGCAAAACGCATTGCGCATAACTATGCATAATCTGTGCATAACTACGCATAAGCATGCGCTTTGGTCAGTAAAGCGCAAGGCGGTGGAAAAATGCACAATTAATGCCTAGCGCTTTTTTGAACTATGACAACAATGGAATCTTAAATTAGAACAGTTGTTCTTCAGGTTTAGGCACTTGTTCTACATGAACAAAGTATAGTAAGACGCAAGAATATAATACTTAAAAATAAAAATGAGCTCATAGACCTTACCACATTCTTGGTTTGGGACCAGTACAGAACAAGGCATTTGCCGGTGAAGTACGTTTTCTTCAGGTAATTCCGATACTTCCACCAAGCATTTTTGAAGATAGCAGAGGTATTAGCACAAGTTACCTCATCCTGAGTTTCCAAATCGGTCCTTCTCTATAGAGAAAAATGGGAAAATTTGATGTATTATAACCATCATGCAGGTAGGATGTATGGGACAAAGCAAAGTAATTTCCATGAATAACATTACTTACACATAACTCCTGGACAAACACCTGCAACTGGCATTTTTCTTCATCTTCAGTATAATATTTCCAAGATGGGAAGATACGCACATACGATTTAACAACATCAAATGCGATAGATGCTAAACTACGACTAGCTGGTTGTGCTTCCTCCATAGGAATAGGCGTACTAACTGGTGGAGTTGGGGTTCGCCGTGATAGTACTGGCCCTTTGGGCACTGGAGCTGCCTTACTAACTGCTCTTGTTTGGGAGCTCTGTGGTGGAGATGGTGCTGTTCCAACAGGAACCGGGTTACTGTCGGCTGGGGTTGGGGTTAGATTGGGTGAAGCTGGTTCTCTGTCCATCGCAGTAGGGGTACAATCTGTGAGAGTTTGGGTTTTGTGTGGTAGGGCTGGTTCTTGTGCATGTACAACCGGGGTGCTATCTCCACCAAGAGGTAGCACTGTTTTATTTGAAGACCGTGTTTTTAGTCCGCTAGATACTTGCATCACCCGCTCCAATTCAAATGGCTGATAAACAAGAAACATAGTTGAATGTACTGACATTGTATGAGAGACAGATGCAATTGATGGTGTGGAAAAAAGAGGGCATGAAATAGTTGACATGTATATTGTTTAACTAAAACGGATAGCACGACATAATTTCACATATATGATGTCTATCTAAACTGGATAGCATAGCATAATTCAAAGATATGATGAATAACTAAACATGATCGCATGACATAATTCACATACATGTTATCTAAGTAATCAGGTTCGCATCATTTAATTCACATATGTGATTTATATGCTAAACAGAGGGCATTCGATATGATGTCTGAACTAAGAACATGGTGTTAAATATTGTGTATATGATGTCTAAACTATGCAATGCAAGACACCGTATGCATGATATGAGCAGTATAACCATGCCAAGTTAGAGCATACACCTCAGTGGGGGAATAGGACTGGTCATCTGTCTCTGAATCCATCTTTGAGGAGCTATCGGGACCCAACAAGAGATCTGCTTCGACAGGTAGCACTGTCTGCTCTGAAGGCCTTGTTTTCACTCCAGATTTTTCCATCTCCCACCCAAATGGCTGATTCACAGGAAGAGTTGTTTAATGTACAAACATTGTCGACAAATGGAAATGTAATGAAGAAAAGGATGGGAAAGATATCATTCAAATATATGATGCCTGGTTAAACAGGATGGCATTCCACATTTCACATATATTATGGCTGGCTAAAAGACATGAAACTAAACAGGTGGCATTACATAACATGTCTAAACTAAGCAGATGAGATATATGATGTCAAAAGTAGGCACTGCAAGGCAACATATGCATGATATGACTAACATCATCATGCCAATGTAGAGCAAACACCTTGGGGGGTAAATAGGAGTGGTCAGCGGCGTCTGAATCCGCATCAGAACAGATATCTTCCTCTGGATTACAATCTGGAGAGGGGTGGGGAGGGTTTGCCATTGAACCCACCATGGAGCGATGTCTGCATGACATTGTATTACCGCACAAAACTCTTCTCTTTTTCTCTACATGTTCAGCATGACTATGTACAATATCTGACATGCATACGGAAAAAATATGGTGAGATTATGTAAGGAGAGCATGCAGAAATTTAGAGTGATGGTAACAACCAGTGGATCGACGTTTTTTCGTTGAACCAAAATATCCCTAATGGATCGACGTGAATGTATAGTAATAAGTGATGCAACAAGTGTACAACCTCTTTACTGTAGCCGTGTCGACCTCAGCATCATTGTGTTGGTCGCTAAAGCAGTTGAGACAGAGATGGCTATCGGAGGTGTGGAGGAAGATCTGAGGAATCTGTAGACGGTGTCCAGGGTACTGCTCTGTTGTGATGGATCGTTCTGTCATTGGAGCAGCTCCGGTGAGCCGTAAGACGTCAAGGCTGAAGCAGCACAAGACAGACATCGTCAATCTCAAGTGGGATTCTAATAGCATCTCCAATAGATGATGTAAAATGGATGTAAAATTAACATCACTAAAAACCACCTGACTACAACAGATGAGGTAAAAACTATTGACTCTGAACTTAACTGTTGAAACTGAAATTTACTATGGAATCTGAATGCTACTGTTGAAACTGAACGCAATGGTAGCAGAGAGGCACTTGACATGTAGTTTAGGGAGGGCCTGCAGTTCATCTTCAACATGCACCCCCCTGAGCCGCCAGCCACCACCGGCCGAACCGCCGGCCCCAGCGCCGCCTCGCCGCCATGAAACAACTCGCCACCGCCGCCCCGGCCAGCCCTCTAGGCCCCCCGCCCCCACCCTGAACCCTAAGATAGATAGTGGGGTACCTCTTTGGCGAGCCCCCGTCCCCGCTGCGGGTGGTTCTTCCTTAACTCCGGCGAGCCGCCCATCCCCTGAAAATCGACTAAACCAAAAGTCGATTCAGTCGACTGAAGTGTGGCTTAATCAGAGCAGAGAAGCAGCACGAGCGAGGGGGAGAGCAGCAGCAGCAGCTAGGCGAGCGAGCGATCGAGCGAGAGCCGGAGCAGCAGCACAAGCAGCGCGAGTGAGCGAGCGAGAGCCAGAGCAGCAGCAGCAGATCCGGCTGGTATGGACGCCGCCGCCGAAGGGGCCTCGCACTGGGAAGAGCCACCATGGAGATGTCGCCCGTGGCGCCGGCTTCAAGGTAGCCGCTCCATGGGGGTGCGGGATGGAGCACCATCCGCGCCGGGAGGTCGAGTTAAGGAGAAGGTGCGATGCGATGAGTGTACAACCTCTTTGGTGGCACCGAGTAGGCCTCGGCTTCGTCCGAGGAGTCGGTGAGGATGTTGCGGTTCCGGTGGAGTAGGTTAAGGCGGCGCTGTGGGGATGGAGTAGCCACGATAGATGAGGCGATCATCGGAGCATCTCCTTGGAGGTGGAGGATGGAGCGGCTGAACCGGCGGGACGGCGAGATGGACGACGGATCCTCATCCGGGGAGGTGGACGAGGGACGTCGAGCTTTTGCGGTGGATGACATCATCGAGGAAGAGGCTCTGGCTGGGCAACGGTGACGTGGCGGACGGAGGAGGGTGGGGTTTCGCGGCTGGAGCGGAGAGGTTATGGCGGCCTGGGATTTCGAATGGCAAAAAGGGGGCGATGGGAGGGGGTGAAGTATGACCTAGGGACATGCTTGTCCAAAATGTAGCGTGTGTTACAAAAGTACCCCCCACCAATTTGAACTAGCGGCCCTTTCGGCTCAGGGTTAGAAGGGGGATTTCACGTGTCAGGATTTGGCAGCTGGAGGGAGTTTTCATGCGCGTTATAATTTCGGGATAGCAAGGCGCGGGTTGTGAAGGCGCCAGTTTTGGGAGCACGATATTTCAATTTTTGGGATATAACAAGACGCGGGTTGAATTTTAGGGACAAGCCTAACGTGTAGTAATATTGTACTTGTACATACCAAATCAATTCACATTTCCCTCAACCAAAAAGAAAACGAAAAAAATAAAACTATTCACACCACACAAAGAGAGAGTCTTGCCCCGTTTTACTATACAAATGCTATTCAAAGCTACTCCCTCCTTCCATCTATATAGGGCCTAATGCGTTTTTCGATGCTAACTTTGACCAAATATTAGAGCAATGATATATGACATGAAACTTACACAAAGCACACCGTTAAATTCGTGTGTGAAAGGTTCTTTCAATGATATAATTTTCACATTGTGCATGTCATGTACTATTAATCTTGTCAATAGTCAAAGACGGTCTTAAAAATCTCATTATGCCCTATATAGATGGAAGGAGGGAGTATGAATCCATGTTATGTCCGATTAAATTTTTTTGCTTGCTGTATAATGCATGTAACCTACTCATACCAACATTTTAGTGCATTCCGAATGTCTATACTACCGCTGCAATTCGAACTAAATTTGAATTCGTTTCTCTATTTCAATAAGAATCTACAATCATGATTGTTACCAACTTCAACCATCATAGTTTCCTTGCTATCCGCCAGATATAAATCGAACGACCTATAATGCAGGATGGCAGGCACACCATCATCAACAACTCCGTTTTTTATAAGAGTAGAGATAAAATATATTAAATGTAGTATAACATGTTCATAACCACACCATGTGTATCACCGTTATATATATTCACACATACGTCGGTTTGAAACACTATGATAAATTCTTCAAATATCCGAATTCGCTTTTTATAATGAAGTATATATGATCTCTGTTCGTCTTTTACACCCACACAACCCTCTTATCTTTGTAGCTAGCACTAACTTTCTCTTGTGCATGCACACGCCCGCATCCCTCTCACCCTCCCTCAGCATTCTCTAGCTCCATCGTGCAAATTCGTCTTTTCACTTTAGGTCATTCACCCACGGTGTGTGTAGGCCCCCCAGCTCCTTCTTTACGACACACATCGATTGATGTGCCTCTCTAGCCAGGTGTGCCTTGCACAAACACAAGCTTCCCCTCTTCTCTTGTCATCGTCCATGCCTCACTCCCACCACTCTTTTCATCGTTCTCGTACACGCACACTCCTCCCCCCTTGATATAGTATGCCTGTCGTACCACCTCCTACATGCATCCCTCTCTCTCTATCCTTCTCCGCGTGCCTCATTTGCTTCTAACACACACATGCATGTATACCGATCGATCTCCCAACATA
>NC_041386.1:184563572-184577020 GCF_002162155.2 Triticum dicoccoides | reverse complement strand
TATGTCCCTCCTTTCTCTAACAAAGGGCGATTGATCTTCCTATGGAGTTGCATCTGCTTACCACAACCACATCGTCCCCCTCATCATTCGTACATGCCTCCTGACCCGTCTCTCACACGCACGTTCACAGACAACAAGCAGCCATCTCCTCTCTTATTGATATTGTGGGCGTGCCCTCCGTTTGTCTAGCAAGCCTATCCCACCATTTGTTAGAAGCAACTCCACTACCACCCCCTCCAACACTCTAGCTCTGTCTCTCTCCCAACCTTATTCCTCTCCTGCACATATGGATGCATGCCGATCGATCTCCCTTAATACATGAGGCAGATCGATCTCCTTAATACATGAGGTAGGCCTCTCCTCCTCCACACATATACCAGCCATTGTACCTCTATAGTTAATTGGGCCTCCCTCTTCCCCCACCACACACTGATAGTCGAGCGCTGCAGGTAGGTATCCATGCCACAGAGACAAACTGCACATGTCCCATCTCACGTCACAGTAGCCCAGCCACTCTATATCTTTGACGTGGGCACACACAAATTCGATGGCACTCTTTATCGATCGCGCGTGCACACACACACATCATCCCTCTCTTTGATTCTATGGACACCTCAAGATGCATTTGTATGAGTAGTTTATCTTATGAGAGAAAAGGTTGAATGAGGGAAGGCCTTATTTGCGAACGTGGAGAGACGTGTGGGTATATTTTTGCAAAATTGCCATAGTTTCTTTCCTATCCGTTAGATATAAATCCGACGGCCTATATTGCAGGAAGGCACGCACACCATCATCACCAAGTCTGTTTTCTACTCCCTCCGTCCGAAAATACTTGTCATCAAAATGGATAAAAAGAGATGTATCTAAAACTAAAATACGTCTAGATACATTTCCTTTAATCCATTTTGATGACAAGTATTTCCGGACGAAGGGAGTATTTGTCTTTTTAGAGATTTCAACAAGTGACTATGACTGTACCTTACCAACATACTCAAAAAAGTAGTCCATAATTTTGATGTTACCCTCTTTTCTTGGCGGTGCAGTGCCATCTGGATACCTCATAAATAAATAAAGTACTACATGATACTAATATATGATACATGGCGTAGGAGTACTAAGTATTATTAATACAATTTTGCTAGAACTCATCTAGATGAGATATAATTTGGTATCATTCATCTTTTACAGCCATTGGATGTGATGCTATATAAGATGCGTGTGTGCTGATATGGGTTGTATTTTTTCTTGTGCAACGAACTGACCACTGCATGTCATGTTTGATAGTCTCAAGTCATTAAAAGCATACAAGCCCCACATCTCTGCTTGGTTGATTCCTCTATTTATGTCAAAAAATAAGAAACAACGTGAGAGTTAATGCACCATGCCTATGTGTTTACTATTTGGTTTTTGTAAGATGACTTAATACTCACCTAGATGGAGGGAGTATTCGATTTGACAGCGGGCGGCGCAGTTCCCGATATGGCTTTAATGCAGACGAGGGAGGGAGTAGCGGTTCCCGATATGTCGAACGTCCAATGCATCCTCCTTCAATTAATGCATGAGGGAAGTAATGGGAGGAGGTCCGGGAAAAGAGGATGCATGATGTGAATGCAACACAGTTTGCCCTCATTGCCCTCATATAAAAGGCGCCCCTCCATTCCAATGCATCTACCACATCGTACGCACCTAAGCATTTGCCTAAGCACCTACACTAAGCGCAAAAGAGCTCACTCCAAACCCATGGCGGCGATGCTCGTGAGCGGCCAGCGGCTGCGCCAGATGGTCCACGACGCCGACCTGCGGCATGGCGCCGAGGATCGTCTCCAAACGGTGTTGTAGACCGGCTGGTGGATGGCCGCCTTCGACGCCAACTACGACTCTCAGTTGGACCAGATGATCGTTGCCACCAGCAACAAGTTCACCGTCCTCAAGAAGCTCGCGGACGACATCGCCGTACTCCTCCAGCCCGTGCGCCCGGGCTCCTCATTGCCTGCCACCCTAATCGGCCTCCATGGCCGGAACCTCTTTCAAGCACTGGTGGCCCTGCGACTGCCCGCCGATGCCACGAAGAATGTCCGCCTGGAGGTCGCGCTCGCCGTGAGGTGCCTCGCCCTGCAAGAATTCGTCGACCTACACATCCACATGTATGAGGAAATCGTGTACATAGGTATCTACAAGGCCAGTGAGGACTCTACGACGTTGGCCTTCCTCAACCAGCTGGAAGCCTTGGATGCCTTTGCTGAGAAGCACCTCAACCTCGCCACAAAAGCCGCCGCTCCTTAGCCGCCGGTCGGTGGCCCGACGCACTAAGTTGAGGAGGAGGAAGTCATACGTTCATGGATCCATCTTTTTTCTTGCCTTCTGTAACCACCACTGCGATCGCATCATCGTGGCCTTAGTTCTTATTGTGTTGTTGCATTCTCGTTCCAGTCAATACCGACATGTGCAATCCCTTTGCTTAATTATATGCATCACTGTAACTAGTACTCCATCCATCAATTTATAAGTTGTGCTTACCTTTTCCATCAACTTCGTGCAACGCGCGGGCATCTTGCTAGAAACACTAGAATATGTCTATATAATCCATATGTGATAGGCCATTTGAAATCTCAAAAAAGACAAATATTTAGGTATGGAGGGAGTAATATATTAGGAGTACATCAAAACAATAGTGATTTCTTTCAAGTTTGTGTACTACTATTCTACTACTTTGGATCCGTCGCAACGCATGGGCACATTGCTGGTAAAAGGAAAAGGCCTGCCGCGTTCGCGTCGCACCCCCACACGCCCGCGAATCGGGAGTACAACATGGCCCGTCCGGCATGACACATAGCTTAGGGAAGGCGTGTTGCCTAGCATTTTCACTTTCATGTGGGACCTCCGTTGAGCAAACCGACACCACGCCCGCCACTGGGTTGGAAAACAGAAACGAGGGTCAGATCTAGCTGTAGCACGGAAGCCAAGAAATTTGGTGTCAGACGGGGCTTGTTGATAGAGTAGGAGCATTCCGTACTAGTACTACTCCTACTAGTACCAAGTTTGTACTCCTAATACTATATTACTAGTACTACCACTATACAACTAGTAGGTACGTGCACGGCACAACATCGTAGGAACAAAAAACGGGAAGATCTTGTTTTGGGTGATTTATCTTTTTTTCAATCAATGTAGTATGAATAATATGATTTGGGGGCACCCATGAAGCTTATGTGGCTTGGTTGCATGGCTCCGGAAGGTTAGAGAAACATAAATAGATAATGTGTTTAGAGTGCACTCCACTAAATAGATATATATATACTTTGGATCCGTTGCAATGGACCGGCACATCTATATCTATACCCCCTATATAGTGTGTGAAAAACTTTGAAAGTTGGTCGTTGGATGAAGCGAATCCGACGGTACAAAGATGGCAAATCCGAGCACTACTGGCCGTTGGATATCATCCACCAGATTCTGCCACATGTATAATCTAGAAGACTCCATGGTTGAACTTAATTCATGACTAACTTTGCCACAACTAAGCTTAGGCAAAGTTATTAGTTCTTAAAAACGAGAGAAACAAGTTGGCAAGCCTAAGGGAATCTTGCCACATTTTTTGTGTGTATGTCATGTGGGGCCTTAGTGTGGCTTGCCTAAGGTGTGGCTTGAACCAAACACTCACCTAAGTTAATCAAACTTGCCTAACCTTACATTCCACCAGATTTTGCCACATGTTAGAATCCAGAAAGCTCCACATGTAGAAGCATAATGCACAAACCACCAGAATCTCATGCGTGCAATGCACGTGTACCTTACTAGTACTAGTTGGTAGTAGTAAGAAACAAATTCTAGTTTTGGCACGAGCTCGTACTGCGGGAGCACTACAAGGCCTGCTGCAGGAGTTACATTTCCCTCTCGGGGCCCACGGGACCGAACTACAGTGGCTTAGTGCCTGGCCTATGAGTCAATGACATGCGGACCTTAAATGCGGCTGGCCCACATGTCATTCTCATGGTGGTGGCGTGGTTCGTGACTCACTCGTTCGAGATGAACCGGCCGGTGGTGGCGTGGCCGTGGCGAGGGTGCCACAGCTGGGCGTCGGGGCGTTACGAGGCGTAGATGGCCACACCGGCGGGTACTACCTATAGTACTCCCTCCGGTCCTTTTTACTCTGCATATTAGGTTTGTCCGAAGTCAATCTCATCCAACTTTGACCAAGTTTATATAAAAAATATAGAAATTCACATAACAACACTAATATCATTAGATTCATCTTGGAATATATTTTCATATTATATTTATTAGATATTATAGATGCTAATAATTTCTAATATAAATTTGGTCAAACTTAGCAAAGTTTGACTTTCAGCAAATCCAATGTGTAGAGTAAAAAGGACCGGAGGGAGTACATAAGTACTCCAGCTGAGGATTGATGCCCGGGACGAAATGTGTCACAGCCACTGGATGGAAATTCGATGGTTCGGGACTACGGATCGGAGCATAGCAGCGGAGCAGGCAAATCGTGTCCAGTCGGGTATGTCTATGGTAGAAAGTTGATGGTCGCCGCAGTTCAGCTGGCCCGCATGTCATGCACACAATGGCAGAGGAGCGATGGGGCCGAGTGGGATGAGGGGAACGTCGGGAGGATGAGGATCCCCTGACACGAACAATCCTACCATTTTGTCACTGACATGTGGGACCCATAAGCGTGGGTCCCACCTGTCAGTGATGGAAAGGCAGGGATAACCACTTCAGAGGATCCATGTCCACGTCGGGGGACGTCGTGCCGTGGGTTGGAGTGGCATCGTGGGAATCGCGTGTGGGTGTGGTAGTGGTAGAAACAAGAAACGTGATGGTCGTCGTGGTTCAACTTCCATGGAGAAGTTGTCATGTCTGCTGACACATGTATATCAAAACTAGAGTGTTTATATTTCAAGCACGTGAACAAGTATTATTCTACTACTTTGGATCCATTACAACGCACGGGCCAGCACATTGGTAGTAGTAGTGTCCATCTCTATCTCTAGAGGCCTTCCCTCATTCATCCTTTTCTCTCACAAGATAAACTACTCATACAAATGCATCTTGATGTTCCGTGGAACACACGAGGATGTTTCCTTGGGGGTCTCTCCAGCGCGGCGTGGCCGTAGTTGCAAGTTGACGCCCCTTGAGATGCCAATGTTTAGGGGCACTCGGATTTCCTCCAATGAGCAGGTAAGATGAGTTTGATCACGTAGTAAATGCATTCTAAAGACTACTTCCATGTCCATTTCCTAATTCTCCCCCTGCCCACTGTTTCACAGGTTAGGCTCGGTGCGAGTGGAGATTGGCTTGCATATGTATAGGAGGGTACCAACATCAATTTGCACAACATTTACAACGGTGACACCATTCCCGTAGAACCTTTGTCCAACATTGGGATCAGCCATGCAATGGGTCACTGCATGAATTGGTACGATGGAACCACGGTGGGATTGAATAAGATAGCACGAACCTTGCACATGGCGGTCAAAGGTGGACCATGCTGTCTGTTGCCGATTTGTTGCCGTATGAGTAGGAAGACGCTGTGCTCCTTTCTAACTGCACCTTCACGGTGACAAACCAGGGGACTTATTTTGTATGGGACACATCCTACGATATACTCCCTCTCTCCCAGTTTATTTGTTTTGAATCTTTTTGTTTTATAAGTTTCAAATTGAAATTTAGAGCTCCCCATCACATGTTGAGATTACAATGTCCATTAAATCGTTGCGTGCATGTATAGTAAAGAAACAAATCTCGAGTTTGGCACGAGTTCGTGCTGCGGGAGCACCACAAGCCCTGGCGCAGGAGTTACATTTCCCTCTCAGGGCCGTCGGGACTGAGCTTCAGTGCCTTACTACACCTACCTTTGAGTCAATAACATGTGGACCCGATAGGTGACTGGTCCACATGTAATGCTCCCGTAGGCAGAGGGGCAGTGGGGCCAAGAGGGGTGAGCCGCAGGTCGAGGGACGTGTGGTTTCATGGGTTCGAGCGGCGTCGTGGGAATCGCGGGTGGCTGTGGTAGAAACTTGATGCTCGCCGCATTTTAGGTGGACCACATGTCATGCACAGAAGCTGTCATGTCTACGGACACATGCACTGCATACCGATCAATGGAAGGAGTAGCAGAGAAAGCTATATATGCGGATAAATAGTTCCTTATAGTCAAGAGGACCCACGCTACTACTCTGTTCCAAAGACATGCACACCATCGAAATAGTCCATCTATATCAATATACACCGAGAGGGAATAATTTTTTTTACAAGAGAGGAAATAGTTCATCCATCCATAATGCCCTCCTGCTGGTGTAGCCTTTTCTTCTTCTTCTTCTTCTTCTTCTTCTTCTTCTTCTTCTTCTTCTTCTTCTTCTTCTTCTTCTTCTTCTTCTTCTTCTTCTTCTTCTTCTTCTTCTTCTTCTTCTTCTTCTTCTTCTTCTTCTTCTTCTTCTTCTTCTTCTTGTTCTCATTCTCTGTGGGAGAAGGCTTCGCGACAAGCTCTTTGGACCTTGCAGCTATCTCGAAACTCACATGGGCATCGAGGGCACCATATTTTATCCGCTCGTACGTCAAGGGATAATTCTCCCATCCAGACGACCTTAATGCCACCGTCTCGTCACCCTTCTGAAGATTTGTACCGAGCACAAAATTTGCTACGTCGAATAGGGATGGTGTCTGTTTATCACAATCTTCTACAGGAATTTTGATTCTGGTTTGTAGGTCAGCGATGCTTTTCAAATCAAGGTTGTACTGCTTCAGCTTCTGTTTGTCCCCTTCGATGGCTACCCCACAGAAGTATACGTCCTCCCAAGACAAGAAATCGTGAAGCTCACGTGGTATGGAGGGCGAGTGTATGATGTGGTACACCAAAACATCATCTTTGTGGCACAACTGAAGGACGGCGTCGCACTGAATCTTCCCAGGGGCACGCTCCGTGTACTCTGCGTCGAGACCGATGACCCTCGTCTCTACCTTTTCAAGGGAGTTGGATACATTGTTGATCCACTGCCGAACAACCCATGGGTGGACGGTGACGGTGGCAACTATGCGCATCGAGCCTTCGACGAGGACATGTTGGACGCTAAAAACCCGCATCTCGATCTCTTGCGCCATTTGGAACCGCTGGAACGGAGGGCTATGGTTTGGAGAATTAGGATTAGATGCTAGTCTGACTGAAGTAGTAGATGATTATTTAAAGAGGTTAAAACAATGTGAACGTAGTGGGGTTTGGATGCAAATGAAGACGAAGGGGAGGTGAAGAAGCCGAGGAGAATCGGTTCCCGATGAAGAAGTAAATGGGAGAAGTGGCATGTAGGCAGTTGATTAGACGGCTAGGTAGACTAAACGAAAAGGCTATGCGGGTAGACTGATGAGTCGTACCTGATCGTGTACGTGCCCATCCTTCCTGATAGGTGGGACCTATGCAAACAAATAAAAAATGTGTCGTAGTTTTTTTTTGAGCGCGTGAATGGGAGACACAACATTCCCCATTTTTATTTTCACTTTTCAGTTTTACATGTAGATTTTGACCCCAAAAAACACATGGTCTTTTTAACACTTTTCAGTTTGCATTATCCTGGATATAGAACATGGATCTCTGAATAATTTAAATATTCTGAATAATTCAATAATTGACAGAGGCATAACAATTGAAATGTAGCTTCAAATGTCAAAAATTAGTGTCCTGGATACAGAACATGGATCAGTTTTCAGTTTGCGTAACACTTCTCAGTTTGCATTATCCTTCTCTGAATAATTCAAATGTCCTGGATACAGAACATGGATAGCACTGTATATTTAGTGTAGAATCTTTTTAGTACTTTGAATTTTGGCCACTACTTCTGCTGTTTAGTAACTTTTCTGAATTTTGGCCACTACTACAGTAAGTTCAAGTGAGTGACTATAATAACTTCAAGTGAGTAACTCCATTTCTGATTTTTTTACATAAAACTAACCATGATATTTGTTCCTCTGTTCCGGTCATAATTATAATCTGATTGCTGAACCCTTAATCATTCTCATAATGTTTACATGATGCACAATTATATTGCCGTCAAAACTACTCCATACACACACTGTCGAAACTGACATGGTGGTGGAGGTGGGAATAAATGTTCAATATTGGTGCATTTACTGTGCTTACAAAATTCAGATTGAATTTCACTACCAAAAGAAAAGAAGTGGAGATTAAATGTTGCTTTCCACTTACTTCACCTGTGTGTAACTCTTTTGGTGCATTTTCTGCAGAACCTATGTGTAGCTGCGACATACAGGCCAGTTAATCAACTACTCGAAGAAGAAAATAAGGTGGCATTCCTTGCCTTTAGCATACAGGCCAGTTCACTTAATGTCCTCTGGTGCTATATTTCTGAGAATATCCAAGTTTTTACTTATCACTTTGCTAGCATTGACAAGTCTATTGAAGAGTGCATGTCTTTGTGAATCTTGCTGTCTACTCCAAGTAGATGGTGTGTAGCCTGGCAAAGGATATTAGTACTTGGTGCATTCTAAGTTTAAAACCACTCTAGATTTACAAGTGTTTACTGAAGATGACAAGTGTTTATTCAGTTCTAAATTTGAAGTAACTAGTAGACGAACAATATTCATCTTTTTCTGTATATGAAGAAGAATAAACCTAGCTAATTCAAATAATTCCAATTTTAGGGACATGTTTTTATCAACTCTTAGTTAAGGGGTTGTGGTAGTTTTCAGTTTTCAGTTTTGTGCTGCTTGAATTGATTCTACAGGAATATTTAGGGAAGAGTCATGGCTATGCTTAGCTCTCTGTAAAATGAATGACTGAAATTGGACAATTGGAAACTTTAGGTATGTTTGCAATTGGATAAATGGTGTATAAATCCAAATAAAGCAAATAAATTCAAATGATTCAAATAAATCCAAATAAACATGGTTGATCTTCATTTTGCATAAACCTGGTTGAGTATTACAGAGTAATTGACAACAAATTGACCTGGTTGGAATTCATACAGCAACAGTAACAGTTAACTGAACTTCTTTTGCGTGCATTTATCACTCCAGAAAACTTTCAGTAACAACTGAGCAGCCTCTGCATTTTCTCAGTGAACTTTTGAGTGCATTTATCACTTGTTGGGGTATGCTATAGCTTCTGCAAATCACAAACTCCTTTGGTTTACATCTCAGTTTTAGCAAACACTACAGTTTCAGTAAAGGAGTCATAACTGAATTACAGGCACTGTAGTTTCTCTACAGTATTGGAACACTGAACATTTTCAGTTAACTGTAGCAAGAAAAACTTCCAAAAACTAGTAGATCTCCAAGAATGCCAAGAGTATTACTCAATGAATTTGATGGCATCAAACTAAATTTTCACTATAATCTGTTCATCATTTAGCAGCAGTGTACAGCCTTTGTCCTGGATTATTTCTCTAGCTTTGTATCCCCTGACTGAATTTTCTCTGCCTGTATTGAGAACAGCAAATTCAGACTCACAGCAACAAACTGAACAGCAGCAGTAGCAGAGGCGGGCGTGGCCGACTCACCAGCACAGGTGGGAGTGGCAGCAGAGGCGAGGTAGGGGAAAAGGCAAAAGCAGCATCAGAGGTCCATGGCGCCGGCGTTGTCCACCAGTAGCAGCATGAGAGGCGAGAGTAGCCGGAATTCTCCACGGCGCCGGCGGACAAAGCGGACGAAATCGGAGGCGCAGGTGGGCGGCGTAGGTGGGCGGACATGGGTGGCGACCTTCAACGGGGCCGGCGGCGTAGCTCTAGGAGGGCTCCGGTGCAGGTTGCCTTCACGGCGGGCGGTGCAGGTGGTAAGCCGCGGCACAGGTGCAAGCAGGCGGCTGCACTGTTGTTGGTTGCGGGCTGGGCCATGGTTCTGGTGTTGGTCGCGGCGCAGATCCAGGCGGGCGGCAGTGCAGGTGGGTAGCCGGCGATGGCTGCAAGGTGCGGGCGACGGGGGAGGAGGAGGAAGGAGATGGACTTCTTTGTGATGTGTTTAAAACTCTATGGGTTTTTTTGCAAAAAAACAAATACACTGCCCCGTGGACAACTTTTCCCGGACGGAGGGAGTACTAGTTAAATCCGAGCTATGGGTGTGAAGCACTGATATGCCAGTACATTTGATTGTGACCTGTTCTAATTTTGTACCTGAACTTTTTTTAGAAAGGGTTGTACGTCAACTTAATGTGCTAGCAGAACTTATTGTGTTGTCTGTCTGTTTTCTTTGCACAACATTAAAGATATTTCCCCGTCATTGATAAAGATGATGAACCGTTATGTACGACTTCATTGGT
The DNA here is from genome assembly GCF_002162155.2 of Triticum dicoccoides. NCBI lineage: Eukaryota > Viridiplantae > Streptophyta > Magnoliopsida > Poales > Poaceae > Triticum > Triticum dicoccoides. The sequence goes on along the minus strand of NC_041386.1, from coordinate 184,566,744 downwards.
TTCAACATAGCCCTTCCCGTGGTGATCCACTGCTTCCATCCTGATTGTGCCGCCTGCGTGAAATTTTTGTATGCAAGTTCAGTGTGATATGATTTTCTATATGATTGTGTCAACTATATAAGTTTTTACTAAGCATCAGCAATGCATATGGCTGAAAGATGTATTTATGAGCATCGACCGATGGGTCTCTCTCTATCTCTCTCTCTCTCTCTCTCTCTCTCACACACACACACACGCGCGCGCGCGCGCGCGCAGACGCACAAGTGGGACCCATTGAATTATTTATTTTCTCGTGACAGCTTTTAATTAGGTTCCACTGTAATCTAACTTTTTTCTTAAGTTATTAATTGAGCTCAGTGACTTCAAAAAGTTGTACAGAAGCCTTGTTTGGGCCTTTCCGGCGTTGCTGAATGTGGGCTGAGTAACCATGTTAGGTTGTACTGTACTACACATGCCTTTTTTCAACATCAACAATGCAACTGGGCCGACAGTTGTACACAATATCCGGGTCAACTTGTTATTCTCCGCCCCGCTGGGCTGCAAACTTTCCTAGGAGGTATGCATTAGGCTTAACAAGAAAATGGACTTTAAGAAATAATAAATGGGATGTAATTATAATAACTGGACAGTTACTATGCACCAAACACGTAATTAGTTTGAAAAATATATTATTTTTGGAATTTGAAAATTTTAATTTCATTACTTGTTGCACGCGCAATATTTCGTTGGATTTTAACGTAATACAACTTTATTTTGGAATTATATTTGACCTGACTAGAAATTTCGGATAAAAATATTTCGGATCCCATCAAAATGTGGGAATTTTTTTTGAATTCTGTTTTGAGCGGTTGTTTGAAATTATTAATGGTTGTCCTAGCTAGAAGTTGGGTTGTACTTTTAACAAACTGTAAATGGGCTGTATGGGTTGTACATTCTTACGAATCACAAATGGGCTATATGTTCTCTACTAAATCCGAGCTGTGGGCCTACTAAGTTGACGCGTACCAAGGGCTTTGTCAACTTAGTCAATATAAACGATTCTAGCTGTAGTGATCGTACGATGTGCATCCAACGACCGTAGTACTTCTTCAACCTCTGGTCTTCTTGCTCCAGCCGCCCAAAGCAGCGCTGGTCGTGTCGCGTGTTCCTGCCTCCCGTGGCCGTCTGTGATGCCGCGGAGGCCTCACAGCCCCATACTACTCCCACCGCTGGCCAGGCCATCCCTCTACTCACCCAAACCCCCTGTTATTCTGCGGCTACGGCAGCCTCACACCATAGCCGAGCTAGTGAACCCTCGTACTCCTCTCCGCGTGGGCTTCCACTGCTGTGTCTTCCCCGGCTCCGCGTCGTCCCCTTCCTAGGCCTCGCCGTCGTCCAAACCACTGCCCTGGTGCTCTCGGCGTGGCATGGTCAACGTGGTCAATGACCGACTTCCATCACAAGAGTACTGTACATGGAGAGGCTGACAGCTGGGTCCAGGCGGCCGCAAGGAAGTGCCTCCTTATTACGCGCAAAATAATTATTCCTCCACCTGACAACAGGGACCCACCGGACGGGCCACCTTATTTCGCGAAAAAAACCTTTCCCCCTGACTGCTGGGACCCACCGGACGGGCCAGCGTATTTCGCGAAAAAAACATTCCCCTCGCTGTCAGCTCGGACCCACCGGAAGTGCCTCCTTATTACGCACAAAAAATGAATACTCCCCCTGCTAGCTGGGACCCACCATGGTGGGAGGCTGACTTGTGGGCCTACTAAGTTGACTGGGACAGGGGCCTTTGTCAACTTTAGTCAATATGAACGATTCTAGCTCCAGTGACCGTATGATGTCCATCCAACGGCCGTAGTGCTTCTTCAACCTCTGGTCTTCTTGCTCCAGCCGCCCAAGGCAGCGCTGGTCGTGTCGCATGCTCCTGCCTCCCGTGGCCGGCTGTGCTGCCGCGGAGGCCTCACCGCCCCTTACAATTCCCACCACTGGCCAGGCCCTGCGGCGACGACAGCCTCACACCGCAGCCGAACCAGTGAACCCTCGTACTCCTCTCCGCGCGGGCTTCCGCTGCCGCGACTTCCCCGGCTCCCTGTCGTCCCCTTCCTAGGCCTCGCCGTCGTCCACCGCCCTGGTGCTCTCGGCGCGGCGTGATCAACATGGTCAAGGAACGACTTCCATCGGACGCGGATTGTACGTGGAGAGGCTGACAGCTGGGTCCACGGCCGCATCAAGGAAGTGCCTTCTTATTACGCATAAAATAATGATTCCTCCACCTGACAGCTGGGACCCACCGGATAGGCCACAGTATTTTGAGAAAAAAACATTTCCCCCTGACAGCTGGGACCCACCAGCTACATCTTCGCACGCAAGGAAGTGCGTCCGTGCAAAAAAAAAACGATTCGCCCCCCTGACTGCTGGGACCCACCAGCTACATCTTCGCAGGCAAGGAAGTGCCTGACAGTCGGCACCCACCTGGTCGAAGCGTATGTAGCGTTGTCATTCTGGTCGCGAACGTGTACGTACATATATACTTGTGGATGTAGAGGCGCGCACGTGTCGTAGTAGAGGCGTGCATGTAGCATGTACACGTACGTACAGCGGCAAGGGTGCAAGAAAGAAAATACGGCCACGTATGTGTACATACGGGCGGGGTCTCGAATGCCTACTCGCGCATACGTACAGCCAGGGCTCGTGTACATGGTTGGGTAGGAACGGAGAAACAGCGTCGTCGTCGTGTTCATGGGGAGGCAACGGAATGCATCATGTTCATGGGGAGGCAACGGAAAGCATCGTGTTCATCGGGAGGCAACGGAACGCATGGGAGCCAACCGGCTGGGTCCGAACGGAATGCATGGTCGTGTTAATCGGGAGGGCTTGGACGGAATAGGCGATGGAAACGAGGCCCGGCGTACCGCACAACGGATGAAACAAACCTCCTACGTTTGGAACGGGGTCCTGTTGATCGGGAGGGGTCTGGCGTACCGCAGAACGGAGGAAACGGACCTCCTACGGTCGAAACGGGGGTCCTGTTGATCGGGAGGGGTGTGGCGTATCGCAAAACGGACGAAATGAACCTCCTACGGTCGAAACGGGGGTCCTGTTCATCGGGAGGGGTGTGGCGTACCGCAAAACGGACGAAACGGACTTGTGTTGGAGCGCTACGATCGAAACGGGGGTCCTATTC
>NC_041386.1:184562975-184563475 GCF_002162155.2 Triticum dicoccoides | reverse complement strand
GGCGATGGAAACGAGGCCTGGCGTACCGCAGAACGGAGGAAACGGACCTCCTACGGTCGAAACGGGGTCTTGTTGATCGGGGGGCTGTGGCGTACCGCAAAACGGACCTCCTACGGTCGAAACGGGGGTCCTGTTGATCGGGAGGGGTGTGGCGTACCGCAAAACGGACGAAACGGACTTGTGTTGGAGCACTACGGTCGAAACGGGGGGGAGGGGTGTGGCGTACTGCAAAACGGGACTCCATGGGATACTGTTCATCTCCACCATCGACCTCCTCCAGCCTCCACGGGCTACCGTCGACCTCCTCCAGCCTCCACGGGCTCCTGTTCATCCAGCCTCCACCGCGCGCTACTCCACCGGCTACTGTTCAACCACCCCTCCGCGGGCACCCCTCCATCATCTACTGTTCATCCAGCCCTCCACACCACGGGGTCCTGTTCAACCACCCATCCATGGCCACCCCTCCACCGTCTACTGTTCATCCAGCCCTCCACACCACG
>NC_041386.1:184516878-184562856 GCF_002162155.2 Triticum dicoccoides | reverse complement strand
CAGAGGCAACATCGATCGACTTCAGTTAGCAGCAGTAGCGAAGGAATCGCTCGATCAGGTTCAGTTAACAGCCATCGATCGATCGCTCGGGTTTAGTAACGCATAGCCTGCAGTGCAATCGCTCGGGTTCAGTTAGAGCCCAACACCTCACTCGGGTTCAGTTAGAGCCAACGCCTCGCACACACGCACATACGTGTACGAGAGAAACGCACATCGCTCGGCCCCCGACCTCCCACCGTAACTGGGAACTCCCCGAAATTTTCCTCGCCCTCGCTTCTACCACATTTTTTTCCGTCATGGATGGCCCAAAGAATGTCATGCAGCTGCGTCTCCGGCCCGCCCAGGACAAAAAGCCCATTTTCTGTCATGATTTTTTGTCATAGAAGTAGGAGCCCACCACATCTATGATGATACCGGGTTTTGTCACAATTATCGTCATAGAAGTGTCATATGTATGACAGAAAAAAAATCGTTCGGCCCAAAATGTCATGGGTGTGTCTTTTTTTTGTAGTGTTGCTAAGATCTTACGGGCTAACTCGACGAACTCGCAACACAAAGGACACAAGCTTTATATTGGTTCGGGCCACTGTTGTGGTGTATACCCTAATCCAGTGTGGTATGGTGGGTTGCCTCTTGGGCTGAGGATGAACAGTACAAGGGGAAGAACAACCTCCTAAGGAGAGGTGTTCTTGTGCTCGGGGAACTTGTGGTTGTTCCTGGTCTCTCTCGATCCGTCTGATCCACTAGCTATGGTGGTGGCTAGTCCTATTTATAGAGGCCCTGGTCTTCTCCCCAAATATTGAGCGGGAAAGGAGCCAGCAACGGCCAATTTGAAAGGGGACAGCTAGTATATCTTATCCTAACAAAAGTGGTCTTCGCCTGTCAAAGGCTCTTGTGGTGACGCCATCTTGGGCTCCACGGTGACCTCCATCTTGTCGTCCTTCTGGTCTTGGTCTTGTTGCACTGATATGGAAACATTTGCTTGCGCCTCGGTACTCCACGCCTGTGCCTTCTTCCTTAGCACCAAAGAGGACACAAGGACACTGTGCGCGCTGGCTTTCGCCTGGGCTTGGTTGTCATGGCTCACATCACCAGAACCTCGCGAGGTTTGCCTGGCCTTGAACTCTCTGCCCCTCGCGAGCCAGCCTAGTGAGGCCGCTCCTGAGGAGGTCTTGTGTCGTCCGCCTCGCGAGGGTCTTGAGAGCTTGTCGGTGGAGATGGGTCTTACGGCCCCGCTCGCAGAGCCACGCCGTGGGCCACAGGCAGGCAAGCCTAGGGACCCCTGTTCCCAGAACGCCTACAGTAGCCCCCGGGCCCAAGGAGCACTCAGACTTGGCTTCGAGGCGAAGCCAAGGGGCAAGTGCGGAGCGCCACGGGCCCCAAAAGCCTGCGGCCTTGGTTGATGTGTGGCGGTTGATTGGACGTGGGCATCTCCGCTTCCCCACGCAGCCTCGGCAAATTCCCGACTTGTAAAGTCCCTACTGCATGCAAGGAAAATCCATCATTATTACCTTAGATCATGGAGGCCGGCGGTTGGCCTCCCCTTGGCTATAAATGGGAGGTGGGGGCGGAGCCCCATCGCCAGTCTCTCCTCTACCTCTCCCACTTCTTCTCCTTCCTCGCTCCACTCCTTGCTGGTGCCGTCATGGCGCCAGTTCGAGGTTCTCGGCCGCAGAGAAGGGCAAGGCTCCCCTCACCGAGCCCGAGGTGTTCCCGCCGAAGAAGAGGAGGTCCCATCGTCGTGAGATGGTAGTGAGGCCGGTGGTGTCGCGGCCTTGGTACGAAAGGCCGCCTCCTGGGTACCCGCTGCCCTTGTATGCTCTCGCCGACGATTCCGGAGGGAGGAGCAATGAGCGCCACCACCCACGCCAGGGCCGTGGCTGCCGTGCCGTGGAGGCGCACGCCGTCGCCCCAGGGGTCCATGTGGCGGACTCCTCGCGCGAGTTCGTGTTGTGGGAGGCGATGCCCCCGAGCACTTGGATTCGCTTCCATTCCTTCTTCTCTGCAGAGATGCCGCCAAGGGGACCTCTCGAGCTTTGGCTGCAGCACGCCGACTGCGATGCCCTGGCGACTGGAGAAGAAATTGAAGCCATCGCCTCCAGGAGGATCTTCAAGACCCGAGGCTGGGGCGAGATTGCCCGAGTCTGCCGTGATCCACTTCGAGTACGACAACACCTACGTGTTGCTCTTCAAGGTCTTCGATGAGGAAGGCCGCCACCTGGAGTGCTGCCCTAAAGGAGGTTGCCAGGACGGCGCTGCAGCGGGTGTTGTGCCCGCCGCAGGCCTCGCCTGCAGCTCCTCCTGCGACAGCGGCGACTCCTGGTGGTCCAGCGACTCTCCCGAGCACGTGGAGTCTCCGGAGACAAGGGACGACATCTACGTGCCCCGAGCTCCCGGCGAGCCCGGAGCAGAGCTGCAGCGTCAGGCCGCCACCGCCGCCGATCTGGATGAGGTTGTCGCCGGCCTCTGGTGGCCCACTGTTGATGATGGCGTCATCCACAAGGGCACGTGTAGTTAGGATTCCCTAAGTTCTTGCCTTTTGTTCCATGCGAGGAATCAAGAAATGGACCCCGCTATGGCGTGTAAGGCATTTGTAGTATCCTTTGTTGACATTATCCTTATTATGAAATTGTGCGTGTGCGTGCTCCGTTTCGGCTTGGTTTCCCCTTTCCAACATCACGACGGCATTGTGCTCTACGCCGAAAGGTCCCGGTCCCCAGGAAGGCTTCAGCCGTCGCTGGTATGCCAGGTCGCGTGAGGTGGTCAAGGCCAGGAGGTGAGCGGCCCGAGGTCCATTAAGAGCCCCTGAGACGCGATGCTCAAGAGGTCCCCTTTGGCACGCAAGCGACCGCCGAGAGGTAGGAGAGGGAGACTACGTCGCCGCAGTGGGGCTACACAAATGAGGATTCTACGCTGTAGCGGTTGATTGAGCGCGAAACTTATCTTGGCAATCTGGGGTTGGTCCCTCGCGAGGCGCCAGGCTTAGGCGTCGGCTGCTGCTGAGTAGCTAGGTCAGGCCCATGCGGGCCTCCCCCTCCTCTCCATGTTCTTCTTGGTGCTCTACGTCCTCAGGCCCCGGCCCTCGAGCAAGCTCAGCTGCCGCTGGTATGCCAAGTCGCGTGCCATGGTCAAGGCCAGGGGGTGAGGGCTGGAGAGCCAGTAAGAGCTCCTAAGTCACGATGCTCAGGAGCCCCCCTTTTAACGTGCAAGCGAATCGCATGAGAAAAGAGGGAGAGTCCGCGGTACCGCCCACTGTAGCCTTTAGGAAGTTCCTGCAAGTTAGCACGAGGAAGGGCACCGATCGTCGCGGTGATTGCCGATTCACCTCTGGTACGTGGGAGGTGACTTCCTGCTGCGGAGAGCCCCGGGGGCGTGTACAGCCCCGCCCTGACATGTGGCTTGCACGGTAGGGCTAGACGAGGTGTGTCTGGGCACTCGTGAGCCAGCGCGGGACTCACGAGGCCCTACCTCAAGGCGGGTTGCGCCTGGTCTTGATTCTTGTTCACTGTCTTGGTCCTGCGAGGTGGTCAGGCAACCTACGCCAAACGAATCTCCTGAGGTTATCGCGTGAGAAAGCCAAGCACCAACGGCCCCAGGAGGTGGCGTGAATGGGGCGGGCCCGCCAGACAGAGCTCGGCTGCTGGATTTATCGACGCTACAGGGATGGGCCCGAGCACAGACGTCGTGCCTAACCCTCTCACGCGAAGGGTCCTGAAGAAAGACGACCGACGCGCAGCTCCCGCGATGAGCGACAATCAAGCAGGTGATAGTCATAGATAGATTAAGCATCAAAGGCAACCTAGCTCAGGTAAATGCATAAACAATACGCGCCACTGGGTCCGGCCCGAGCGGCTTGGGATGGTGCAGCCCGAGGGGCGCCCCCAGTAAGGTAAGCTAAAGACATAAAAAGGAAGGGATACATGCCCCAGGGACGGACCCACGCGGCCTGGGAATGATGCAGCCCTGGGGGCGCTCCCAACTAAACGAACTTGGAAAATGTCACCTGGTTCTGTTGTTGAAGGGTTGTTGAGGCAGCTGAAGGTACGCGGCGAAGGGGTTGCTCCTCATGAGCCATCGGGGCCCTGAGCCTCGGGAGGCTCTGGGGGTCCAGGAGGTTCCTTGAGGACCATCTCCATCTCCGCCAGGACCATGTGATGCCTGGACTCCTAACCCGCCATGATGCTCCGCAGGTTGCGCTGGAAGGCAGCGGCCACGCTCAGCAGGCCGAACGGCATGTGAACATAGCTGTGAGGTGGACCTTCGTAGCGCCCAACACGCGAAGGCCAGAAGGGCTCCTAAGATGTGGCTCGGTTGATCCCTGGTATGTCAATGCAAACGCCCAGCTCACCACCCTCGCCTAGGTGGGGAGCAGCACCAGGTGGGCGGCGGTCGCCGCGTATTACTCTTGCTTCCTAAAGCTCCTGAGATACCTTGGTGATGAACTCCTGAGCCGGGCGCTCCTTGCCCAGTGTCCTCCTGAGGGAGACGTGCCACAAAACACGCCTCCAAGTGGTGCCCGAGCGCCTCCCTCATGACATTGGCAAGGTCTGAGGCCCTCCAGAAGAGAGCCCCCGAGCCCTGCCCGAGGAGGGCGCCGGGTGTGTCTTCTTATGCGATGGAGGGAGACGCCCCAGGTGCGGGCGCTGTGATCCCAATGAGGTGCCACTTGCGGCGCTGCCCTCCTGAGGTCTAGCACGGAGTTGCTGCTTCTTCTTCTTGGGGACGACCTCTGGAGGGTACCGAGCTGCATTATAGCCGGGGTCTTCGATTGACGCTGCTTGGAAGGCGCGCTCGAGGGAGCACACAGCATCTCTTTCTTTGCAGGGGACTGTGATGATCCCGCCGCTTCCTGGCATTTTGAGGACATTGTAGTCGTGGTGCGTAACGGCCATGAACTTGGCCAGGGATGGATACCCGAGGATGGCATTGTACGATAGACTGATTTGGGCGACGTCGAAGTCGATGAGCTCGGTGCGGTAGTTGTTGCATTCTCCAAAGGTGACTGGGAGGCGGACCTGCCCGATCAGGGTGGTGGAGCCGTCAGTCACTCCTGAGAAAGGCTTGGTGGGCTGAAGCTGATCGTATGCCACTTGAAGGTTGTCGAACGTCTCGACGTACAAGACGTTGAGCCCCGCGCCGCCATCGATGAGGGTCTTGGTGACTTGCACGTTGCTGATGACGGGTGAACAAAGCATCGGGAGGACACCGGTGGTGGATGCGCACTTGAGCTGATCTGCCGAGCTGAACATGATGGCGCACTGGGACCATCTGAGCGGGCGCGTGGCCTCGAGCTTGGGGAGGACTACATTCACCTCGCGAGCAAATTGCTTGAAGATACGTTGTGAGGCTGGGGCTTGAGCTCCGCCCAAGATGCAGGCGATAGCACGCGGCTCCTGGAAGCCCCCGGCCCCCTTGTCTTGGTGGTGGTCACCGTTCCTTCTTGGTGGTGGAGGTAGTGGAGGGAGACCGGCGTTGCCCTGGGGACGATCCTCACGAGGCTGATCCCACCAGGAGCCCTCACGACGTTAATCCTGCTAGTGGTCCTCATGAGGCCGGTCGCGCTACTGCTGGCACGGGCCACTGTCATCCCAGCGTCCGCTGCCACGTCCTCCTCCTCGGCCGTAGCCCCGGTCGTTGCGCTCAGGGCGTCGACCGAAGCGTCCTTCTCGAATGGCTCTGAGCTCTTGACAGTTGCTGGCATTGTGGCTATGCAGGTTATGTAAGGCGCAGAATGGTCGGCTGCTCTTGGATGACTCGGGCAGGTCCCTGTCGCGCTTTGTGTCCGGCTCCGCCGCGAGCACGGTTGCTCCCTTGCACTTCACATCTTTGGCATTGGCTTTCCTCTCCTCTGGGTCCGCAGCTGGGAGCTCGAGGAGGGAGAGGAGCCCCTCCTCAGCTCTTGCGCACCTGGTCGCCAGGTTGAACACCTCCAGAGACGTGCATAGCTCCTTGTGGATGGCGAGCTCCTCCTTCATATTGACATCGCGGACGCCATCGGAGAACACGGAGATGATGACCTCGTCCGTCACCTTGGGGATCTTGAGACGAACATTGTTGAACCGCTGGATGTACTCCTTGGGGGTCTCTCCTTGTTGTTTCTTGACGCGGTGTAGGTAACCAGCAGCCGGTGGGCGGTCGCGAGTGCCCTGGAAGTTGGCGACGAAATGGTCGCGCATCTCGTTCCAGGAGGAGATCGAGCCCGGAGGCAGATTCAGGAGCTAGGAGTGGGCACCATCCTTGAGAGACATGGGAAACCAATTCGCCATGACTTTCTCGTCACTCTTGGCCGCCTCGATGCTCAGCTCGTAGAGCTGCAGGAACTCCGCGGGGTCGGGGTGCCGTCATGGTACGTCCATTTTGCATCATGCTTTTATATCGATATTCATCGCATTATGGATTGTTATTTCACTTTATATCACAATACTTATGGCTATTCTCTCTTATTTTACAAGGTTTACATAAAGAGGGAGAATCCCAGCAGCTGGAATTCTGGTCTGAAAAAGGAGCAAATATTAGAGCCTATTCCGCGCAACTTCAAAAGTCCTTAAACTCCATAGAATGTCTTAAAAGAAATAAAGAAATATCCACACCAAAGATGAAGGCCAGGGGGCCCACACCCTGCTCACGAGGGTGTGGGGCGCCCCCCCCTAGGGCACACCCCCCTACCTCGTGGGCCCCCTGGTGGCTCCCCAATGCCCATCTTCTCCTGTATGAGGTCTTTCGATGATAAAAAATAAGGAGGAACTTTTCGGGACGAGACTCCGCCGCCACGAGGCAGAACCTTGGCGGATCCAATCTAGAGCTCCGGCAGAGCTGTTCTGCCGGGGATACTTCCCTCCCGGAGGGGGAAATCATCACCATCATCATCACCAACGCTCCTCTCATCGGGAGAGGGCAATCTCCATCAACATCTTCACCGGCACCATCTCATCTCCAAACCCTAGTTCATCTCTTGTATCCAATTCTTGTCTCAAAGTCTGGGATTGGTGCTAGTAGGTTGCTAGTAGTGTTGATTACTCCTTGTAGTTGATGCTAGTTGGTTTAATTGGTGGAAGATCATATGTTCAGATCCTATATGCATATAATTACCCCTCTGATTATGAACATGAATATGCTTTGTGAGTAATTACGTTCGTTCCTGAGGACAAGGGAGAAGTCTTTCTATGAGTAGTCATGTGAATTTGGTATTTGTTTGATATTTTGATAAGATGTATGTTGTCTAGCCTCTAGTGGTGTTATGTGAACGTCGACTACATAACACTTCACCATTATTTGGGCCTAGAGGAAGGCATTGGGAAGTAATAAGTAGATCATGGGTTGCTAGAGTGACAGAAGCTTAAACCCTATTTTATGCGTTGCTTCGTAAGGGGCTGATTTGGATCCATATGTTTCATGCTATGGTTAGGTTTACCTTAATACTTTTGTTGTAGTTGTGGATGCTTGCAATAGACGTTAATCATAAGTGGGATGTTTGTTCAAGTAAGAACAGCACCCAAGCACCGGTCCACCCACATATCAAATTATCAAAGTATCAAATGCGAATCATATGAACGTGATGAAAACTAGCTTGACGATATTCCCATGTGTCCTCGGGAGCGCTTTTCCTATTATAAGAGTTTGTTCCAGCTTGTCCTTTGCTACAAAAGGATTGGGCCACCTTGCTGCACTTTATTTACTATTATTACTTGTTGCTCGTTACAACCTATCTTATCACAAAACTATCTGTTACCAGTTATTTCAGCACTTGCAGAGAATACCTTGCTGAAAACCGTTTATCATTTCCTTCTGCTCCTCGTTGGGTTCAACACTCTTACTTATCGAAAGGACTATGATAGATCCTCTATACTTGTGGGTCATCAAGACTCTTTTCTGGCGCCGTTGCCGGGGAGTGTAGCGCCTTTGGTAGGTGGAATTTGGTAAGGAAAAATTTATATAGTGTGCTGAAATTTACTGTCACTTGTTACTATGGAAGGTAATTCTCTGAGGGGCTTGTTCGGGTATCTTCACCCTGTCCAATAGAGCAAAGAGTTGCTCCTCAACCTACTGAACCTATTGAAAATGAAACTCCTTTTGAATTTCCTGTGGTTATGATGGAAAAACTGCTAGCTAATCCTTTTACATGAGATGGAACAAAGCATCCTGATGAGCACTTAATATATGTGGATGAAGTTTGTGGATTATTTAAGCTTGCAGGTATACCCGATGATGTTGCTAAGAAGAAGGTATTCCTTTTATCTTTGAAGGGAGACGCATTGGTATGGTATAGGCAATGTGATGATATGAGATCATGGGACTATAAAAGATTGAAGCTGGAATTTCATCAAAAGTATTACCCTATGCATCTTGTTCATCGTGATCGCAATTATATATATAATTTCTGGCCTCGCGAAGGAGAAAGCATCGCTCAAGCTTGGGGGAGGCTTAAATCAATGTTATATTCATACCCCAATCATGAGCTCCAGAGAGAAATAATTATGCAAAGTTTCTATGCTCGGCTTTCTGAAAACAACCGCAACATGCTCAATACTTCTTGTGCTGGCTCTTTTATGATGAAGACTATTGAATTCAGATGGAATTTATTGGATAGAATTAAACACAACTCTGAAGATTGGGACCTCGGCGAAGGTAAGGAGTCAGGTATGACACCTAAGTTTGATTGTGTTAAATCTTTTATGGATACCAATATTTTCCGTAAGTTTAGCACTAAATATGGACTTGACTCTGAGATAGTAGCTTCTTTCTGTGAATCTTTTGCTACTTATGTTGATCTCCCTAAGGAGAAGTGGTTTAAATATCACCCTCCCATAGAAGTAAAAGTGGTTTCACCTATTAAAGTTGAAGAAAAGACTGTCACTTATAGTGATCCTATTGTTCCTACTTCCTATATTGAGAAACCACCTTTCCCTGTTAGAATAAAGGATCATGCTAAAGCTTCAACTGTTGTTCGTAAAAGCAATATTAGAATTTATACACCTCCTGAGCAAGTTAAAGTAGAACCTAATATTGCTATTGTAAAAGATCTCTTGTCTGATAATATTGGTGGGCATGTTATTCAGTTCGAAGGTGAAACTGCTAGAATTGCCAAACCTTGTGCTAAAGATAAACATAAACCTATGGTAGGCATGCCTGTTATTTCTGTTAAAATAGGAGATCATTGTTATCATGGCTTATGTGATATGGGTGCTAGTGCTAGTGTTATACCGCATACTTTATATGAAGAAATTAAGAATGAAATTGCACCTGCTGAGTTAGAAGATATTGATGTCATAATTAAACTTGCCAATAGAGATACTATTTCGGCAATGGGAATTGTTAGAGATGTTGAAGTCTTGTGTGGGAAAACTAAATATCCTGCTGATTTTCTTGTTCTTGGTTCCCCACAAGATAGCTTTTGTCCAATTATATTTGGTAGACCCTTCTTAAATACTGTCAATGCCACCATAGACTGCACTAAGAATATTGTTACTGTTGGTTTGGATGATATGGTTCATGAGTTTAATTTCTCTAAATTTAGTAAACAACATCGTGAGGAAGAATTACCTAGTAAGGATGCAATTATAGGTCTTGCTTCTGTTGTCGTACCTCCTAGTGATCCTTTAGAACACTATTTGTTAGACCATGAAAATGATATGTTCATGAATGAAAGTAGAGAAATAGATGAAGTATTCTTTAAACAGGAACCTATTCTAAAACACAATTTGCCTGTTGAAATTTTAGGGGATCCTCCTCCACCCAAGGGTGATCCGTGTTTGAGCTTAAATCTTTGCCTGATAATCATAAATATGCTTATCTTGATGGAAAGAAGATATATCCTGTTATTATTAGTGCTAACCTTTCAAAGCATGAGGAAGAAAGATTATTGAAAACTCTGAAGAAGCATCGTGCTGCTATTGGATATACTCTTGATGATCTTAAGGGCATTAGTCCCACTCTACGTCAACATAAAATAAATTTGGAAGCAGATGCCAAACCAGTTCATGATCCTCAACGATGTCAGAATCCTAAAATGAAAGAAGTGGTAAGAAAAGAAATACTCAAGCTTCTGGAGGCAGGCATAATCTATCCCGCTGCTCATAGTGCATGGGTAAGTCCTGTCCATTATGTCCCTAAGAAGGGAGGTATTACTGTTGTCCCTAATGATAAAGATGAACTGGTTCCACAAAGAATTATTATAGGTTATAGGATGGTAATTGATTTCCGCAAATTAAATAAAGCTACTAAGAAAGATCATTACCCCTTAACTTTTATTGATCAAATGCTAGAAAGATTATGCAAACACACACACTATTGCTTTCTAGATGGTTATTCTGGTTTCTCTCAAATACCTGTGTCAGCTAGAGATCAATCAAAGACTACTTTTACATGCCCTTTTGGTACTTTTTCTTATAGACATATGCCTTTCTTTTAACGATTGCTTGAGCAATCTTGATCGAGTTTTGCAGAGATGTGAAGAAACTAATCTTGTCTTGAATTGGGAAAAGTGCCACTTTATGGTTAATGAAGGTATTGTATTGGGGCACAAAGTTTCTGAAAGAGGTATTGAAGTTGATAAAGCCAAGGTTTATGCTATTGAAAAGATGCCATAGCCCAAGGATATCAAAGGTATAAGAAGTTTCCTTGGTCACGCCGGATTTTACAGGAGGTTCATTAAGGACTTCTCAAAAATTTCTCGGCCTTTGACTAATTTATTGCAAAAAGATATACCATTTGTCTTTGATGATGATTGTGTAGAAGCATTTGAAATACTTAAGAAAGAATTAGTCTCTACACCTATTGTTCAGCCACCTGATTGGAATTTACCCTTTGAAATTATGTGTGATGCTAGTGATTATGCTGTAGGTGTTGTTCTAGGGCAAAGAGTTGATAAGAAATTAAATGTTATTCATTATGCTAGTAAGACTCTAGACAATGCTCAAAGAAATTATGCTACTACTGAAAAAGAACTCTTAGCGGTTGTATTTGCTTGTGATAAGTTCATATCTTATATTGTTGATTCTAAAGTAACTATTCAAACTGATCATGCTGCTATTAAATATCTTATGGAAAAGAAAGATGCTAAACCTAGACTTATTAGATGGGTTCTCTTGCTACAAGAATTTGATTTGCATATTGTTGATAGAAAGGGAGCTGAGAACCCCGTTGCAGACAACCTGTCTAGGTTAGAAAATATTCTTGATGACCCACTACCTATTAATGATGACTTTCCTGATGAACAATTAAATGTTATAAGTACTTCTCGTAGTACTCCATGGTATGCTGATTATGCTAATTATATTGTTGCTAAGTTTATACCACCTAGCTTCACATACCAGCAAAAGAGAAAGTTTTTCTATGACTTGAGACATTACTTTTGGGATGACCCACATCTTTATAAGGAAGGAGTAGATGGTGTTATTAGACGTTGTGTACCTGAGCACGAATAGGAACAGATCCTACGTAAGTGTCATTCCGAGTCTTATGGAGGACACCACGCTGGAGATAGAACTGCACATAAGGTATTGCAATCTGGTTTTTATTGGCCTACTCTCTTCAAGGATGCCCGTAAGTTTGTCTTGTCTTGTGATGAATGTCAAAGAATTGGTAATATTAGTAGACGTCAAGAAATGCCTATGAATTATTCACTTGTTATTGAACCGGTTGATGTTTGGGGCTTTGATTATATGGGACCTTTTCCTGCCTCTAATGGATACACACATATTCTAGTTGTTGTTGATTACGTTACTAAGTGGGTAGAAGCTATTCCAACTAGTAGTGTTGATCATAACACTTCTATTAAAATGCTTAAGGAAGTTATTTTTCTGAGCTTTGGAGTCCCTAGATATTTAATGACTGATGGTGGTTCACACTTTATTCATGGTGCCTTCCGTAAAATTCTTGCTAAATATGATGTTAATCATAGAATTGCATCTCCTTATCACCCACAGTCTAGTGGTCAAGTAGAATTGAGCAACAGAGAGCTCAAATTAATTTTGCAAAAGACTTTTAATAGGTCTAGAAAGAATTGGTCTAAGAAACTTGATGATGCATTATGGGCTTATAGAACTGCATACAAAAATCCTATGGGTATGTCTCCGTATAAAATGGTTTATGGAAAAGCATGTCACTTACCTCTCGAACTAGAACATAAGGCTTATTGGGCTATTAAAGAGCTTAACTATGATTTTAAACTTGCCGGTGAAAAGAGGTTATTTGATATTAGCTCACATGATGAATGGAGAACCCAAGCTTATGAAAATGCCAAGTTGTTTAAAGAAAAAGTTAAAAGATGGCATGACAAAAGGATACAAAAGCGTGAGTTTAATGTAGGTGATTATGTATTGCCATACAACTCTCATTTAAGATTTTTTGCATGAAAACTTCTCTCTAAATGGGAAGGCCCCTATGTTATCGAAGAGGTCTATCGTTCCGGTGCCATAAAGATCAACAACTTTGAAGGCACAAATCCGAAGGTGGTAGTCAAAGAATCAAACATTATATCTCAGGTAATCCCATAAATGTTGAAACCAATATTATTGAAACCATAACCCCCAGAGGAATACATAAGCGACACTTTCCGGAACGTTTCAGACTCCGAAAAGGAATAGGTATGTGGTACGGTAAGTAAACTGACTCCAAAACAATTTTAAGGCAATATTTCTCCGTTTTGGAATATTTAGAAAAATAGAAAAATAAGTAGCAGTCCAGGAAGGACATGAGGGCCCCACGAGGGTGGTGGGCGCGCCCTACCCCCCTGGGCGTGCCCCCCTACCTCGTGAGCTCCTCGTGTGCCTTCCGGACTCCATTTTCTTGCATGTTACATATTTTGCTCGGTAAAAATTCATTATATATTCTCCCGAAGGTTTTGACTCCCGTATCACGAAAAATCTCTTGTTTTTGTTTCAAGCTGTTTTTCTGACAAATCTAGGTTATCATGACGGCCCCAAGCGCCTCCAAGGACAAGTTCTTTGAGAAGGTCATCAACCCTTACCTCGCGGAGGTGCTGCGACACCCTCAAACCATTGAGATGCGTGATGGGTTGCTACACATATGCGATGAAGAGGGACAAGAGGCCCGAAAGCATGGAGACGAGGCTCGAAGCAGTGGAGCAACAAGTTTTCAAGTGCCAAAGGATGGTGGAGCGTGGAATCAACGCCAGCCACATGATGCTCGCGGAGTTCACTAACAACTACAAGTCGGATGCCAAGAACACCGAGGAGGCCATCTTCAAGCTACATGAGAAGATCGAGCACCTCCAAGCCCAAGTCTATGACCTTCAAAACCAAAACTGTGAGTATGAATATAGATTGAAAAGAATGAGTTTGGCTGCAGATTTGAGGATTCCAAAGACTCAATCATCTTTCTATGATGGTGAACCTATGCCTTGGAAGATGGATGACAAGCCCGCATCATCAACAACACCTCCGTCGTCTCCTCCAACAAAGAAGAATTGAGTATCTGGGTATGGGCACTCCCCTTGGCAACTGCCAAGCTTGGGGTAGGTGCCCCGGTATCGTATCACAATCACAACTCTTATCTTTACCGTTTTTCTTAGTTTGATCCTATTAGTAGTATCTTGATCTAGTAGAATAAAGTTTATGGCATGATCTAGTTTTGAGTTTTGCTTTATGATCTCTCTATGTAATCGAGTCCGTGAGTTATATATAATAAAGATTAGTGTTGAGTCAAGGGCTTAACTATTTTTCCATGATCTTGGGTGAATAAAAGAAAGAGAAAAAGAATAAAAAGAAAACAAAAAGTTCATATTCATCTTATTGAGAGTAATGACTTCACATAGAAAGAGTATGATGATTAAAAGTTGTTGGGAATTGGTAGACATAGCTTTGGTCATTGTTGCAATTAATAGGAAGTAATAAGGAAAGAGAGGTTTTCACATATAAATATATTATCATTGACATCTTTTATGATTGGGAGCACTCATTAAAATATGACATGCTAAAGAGTTGATGTTGGACAAGGAAGACAACGTAATGAGTTATGTCTTTCTTATATCTGAGATAAAGTATGTTTTCATGGTTCCTCTAACTTGTTGAGCTTGCCTTTCCCCCTCATGCTAGCCAAATTCTCAGCACTAAGTAGAAATACTACTT
This sequence comes from Triticum dicoccoides, assembly GCF_002162155.2. Classification (NCBI taxonomy): domain Eukaryota; kingdom Viridiplantae; phylum Streptophyta; class Magnoliopsida; order Poales; family Poaceae; genus Triticum; species Triticum dicoccoides. Next base: position 184,548,769 of record NC_041386.1, on the reverse strand, counting down.
GTGCTTCCAAAATCCCTAAACCAGTTTTGCCATGAGAGTCCACTATATCTACCTATGGATTGAGTAAGATGCTTCAAGTAAGTTGTCATCGGTGCAAAGCAATAAAAATTGCTCTAAATATGTATGATTGATTGGTGTGGGAGAAATAAGATTTATACGATCTTGTGATGTGGAAGTAATAAAAGCGACGGACTGCATAATAAAGGTTCATATCACAAGGGGCAATATAAAGTGACGTTCTTTCACATTGAGATTTTATATATCCAACCATAAAAGTGCATGGCAACCTCTGCTTCCCTCTGCGAAGGGCCTATGCTTTATTATTATCTTCTAGCTTATGCAAGAGTCATGGTGATCTTCACCTTTCCTTTTTCATTTTATCCTTTGGCAAGCTCAGCATGTTGGAAAGAACATGATATATATAATATATATATATATATATATATATCTAATTGGATGTAGGGGAGCATGAACCATTATTGTTGACATTACCCTTGAGGTAAAAGGTTGTGGGGTAAAACTATAAGTTCCCTATCTTTCTCTGTGTCCGATTAAAACTTCATAACCACAAGTATCGCATGAGTGTTAGCAATTATTGAGGACTAAATGATAGTTGAGTATGTGGGCTTGCTTTTTAGCTCTGACATAGACTCTTTCCGATGTTATGATAAATTGCAATTGCTTCAATGACTGAGATTATGGTTTGTTGGAGCCCAATAAGGTTTATGATTTATACTTTTGCATTGTGAATAGATCATCACTTGAACATAAGTAATCATATGACAAAATCTATATATGTTGTTGTTATGAGAATAATCATGATGCCTTCATGTCCATATTTTATTTTTATCGCCGCCCCTACCTCTAAACATGAGGACATATTTATTGTTATCGGCTTTTCGCTTGAGGACAAGCGAGGTCTAAGCTTGGGGGAGTTGATACGTCCATTTTGCATCATGCATTTATATCGATATTTATCGCATTATGGACTATTATTTCACTTTATATCACAATACTTATGGCTATTCTCTCTTATTTTACAAGGTTTACATAAAGAGGGAGAATGCCGACAGCTGGAATTCTGGTCTGGAAGAGGAGCAAATATTAGAGACCTATTCTGCACAACTCCAAAAGTCCTGAAACTCCACGGAACGTCTTAAAAGAAATAAAGAAAAATCCACGTCAAAGATGAAGGCCAGGGGGCCGACACCCTGCTCATGAGGGTGGGGGGCACCCCCCCCCCCCCAGGGCGCGCCCCCTACCTCGTGGGCCCCCTGGTGGCTCTCCGATGCCCATCTTCTCCTATATGAGGTCTTTCGATGGGAAAAAATAAGGAGGAACTTTTTGGGACGAGACTCCGCCGCCAGGAGGCGGAACCTTGGCGGATCCAATCTAGAGCTTCGGCAGAGCTGTTCTGCCGGGGATACTTCCCAACCGGAGGGGGAAATCATCACCATCATCATCACCAACGCTCCTCTCAACGGGAGAGGGCAATCTCCATCAACATCTTCACCAGCACCATCTCATCTCCAAATCCTAGTTCATCTCTTGTATCCAATTCTTGTCTCAAAGTCCGAGATTGGTGCTAGTAGGTTGCTAGTAGTGTTGATTACTCCTTGTAGTTGATGCTAGTTGGTTTAATTGGTGGAAGATCATATGTTCAGATCCTATATGCATATTATTACCCCTCTGATTATGAACATGAATATGCTTTGTGAGTAATTACGTTCATTCCTGAGGACAAGGGAGAAGTCTTGCTATGAGTAGTCATGTGAATTTGGTATTCGTTTGATATTTTGATAAGATGTATGTTGTCTAGCCTCTAGTGGTGTTATGTGAACGTCGACTACATAACACTTCACCATTATTTGGTCCTAGAGGAAGGCATTGGGAAGTAATAAGTAGATGATGGGTTGCTAGAGTGACAGCAGCTTAAACCCTAGTTTATGTGTTGCTTCGTAAGGGGCTGATTTGGATCCATATGTTTCATGCTATGGTTAGGTTTACCTTAATACTTTTGTTGTAGTTGTGGATGCTTGCAATAGAGGTTAATCATAAGTGGGATGTTTGTTCTAGTAAGAACAGCACCCAAGCACCGGTCCACCCACATATCAAATTATCAAAGTATCGAATGTGAATCATATGAACGTGATGAAAACTAGCTTGACGATATTCCCATGTGCCCTCGGGAGCGCTTTTCCTATTATAAGAGTTTGTTCCGGCTTGTCCTTTGCTACAAAAGGATTGGGCCACCTTGCTGCACTTTATTTACTTTTGTTACTTTTTGCTCGTTACAACCTATCTTATCACAAAACTATCTGTTACCACTTATTTCAGTACTTGCAGAGAATACCTTGCTGAAATCCGCTTATCATTTCCTTCTGCTCCTCGTTGGGTTCGACACTCTTACTTATTGAAAGGACTATGATAGATCCCCTATACTTGTGGGTCATCACGTCATAGCAAGGAGGTATATCTGGCTTGAACTTGCCCGGCCAATTGACGCTACACAGCTCTGGGGTGAAGGCGCGGCAGCCTGCCGTGGTCACCAGGACTCTGTGCTGGTGGAGAACTTGTCCTTGATGGGGTCTGTGCTCTGCCGCCGCAAGCGGCACGCAGTCTTGCCGCAGTGGCGCAAGGAGCGCGGGGGCATTTTCTCGTGGTCAAGGGACTTCTTGGCAGCTTCTTTCTTCTTGCGCAAACGCCGGATGTGGCCGATCGCACCGAGGGGCCGCGCGCCTGGGCACCAAGGCTTTATCTTGGGGAAGAGGTGGTGGAGGCGCTCCATGGGCAAAGCCACCCGCGGTTGGCGGAGGGCGAGGCAGCGATAGGGATGGCGCAGGGGAGCCCCCTGTGGCGCTGACAAGCTCGGCGATGTGGTCGAGCCAGTCCTCGTAGAGGTTGTCGACTGGGCAGTACCGCAGGAGCTCGCGCGCCATGCACAGAGCGGCCTGCGCGTCCACGGAAGCACGACGGGCGTGGGATGACGAGCCGGCCGGGGTCAGCGATGGAGTGGTGGTGCAGCCGTCCCGCCGCACCGAGGGGTGCAGCAATGATGCTTGCTTCTCGTTCCTCGACGGCCCGTTGGCGGCATTGGCAGCAGGCGACGGAGAGCGACAGGGTGGCCCGCCAACGGGAGCCGTCTGAGCAATGCGGGTGGCGAGGGCAGCCCGGCGCTCAGCGCGAGCGCGGTGAGCGTCCGCCATGGAGACGATGGAGCAATGGGACGCGGAGCGATAAAAGGGAGCCTTCGGTGCACCCCTACCTGGCGCGCCAAATGTCGGATCGCGGGTTCCGGCAAAACCCTCAAGGTTCAAACACTGGGGTGCGCGCGAAGATATCCCCCTACTGATCCATGCCCTAGCTTTGCTATGATCTTACGGGCTAACTCGACGAACTCGCAACACAAAGGACACAAGATTTATACTGGTTCAGGCCACCATTGTGGTGTAATACCCTACTCCAGTGTGGTGTGGTGGATTGCCTCTTGGGCTGAGGATGAACAGTACAAGGGGAAGTACAGCCTCCTGAGGAGAGGTGTTCTTGTGCTCGGGGAACTTGTGGTTGTTCTGGTCTCTCTCGATCCGTCCGATCCACTAGCTATGGTGGTGGCCAGTCCTATTTATAGAGGCCCTGGTCCTCTCCCCAAATATTAAGCGGGAAGGGAGTCAACAACGGCCAATTTGAAAGGGGACAGCTAGTACAGCTTATCCTGACAAAAGTGGTCTTCGCCTGTCAAAGGCTCTAGTGTTGACGCCGTCTTGGGCTCCACAATGACCTCCGTCTTGCCGTCCATCTAGTCTTGGTCTCATTGCACTGATATAGAAACCTTTGCTTGACGCCTCGGTACTCCGCGCCTGCGCCTGCTTCCTTAGCACCAAAGAGGAAACAAGGACACTGTGCACGCTGGCGCCCGCCTGGCCTTGGTCGTCATGGCTCACGTCACCAGAACCTCGCGAGGTTTGCCTGGCCTTGAACTCTCCGCCCCTCGCGAGCCAGCCTGGTGAGGCCGCTCCTGAGGAGGTCTTGTGTCGTCCGCCTCGCGAGGCTTGGCCCCTCGCGAGGGTCTTGAGAGCTTGCCGGTGGAGATGGGCCGTACAGGCCCGCTCGCAGAGCCACGCCATGGGCCGCAGGCAGGCAAGTCTGGGGACCCCCGTTCCCAGAACACCGATAGATGAAGCCCTCCGTGATGGTGTCTAGATTGGATCTATGGTTTGTGGAACATGCGGCGGTTGGAATTGTGTTTCGTCGACTCCCCTATGGTTTTTTGATTTTCGGGGTATTTATAGAGCAAAGAGGTTGCGCGGGAGGCAGTCAAAGTGGGCAAAACCCACCAGGGCCCGCCTGGGCCCCCAGGCACGCCTGGGCCCCCAGGCACGCCCAGGTGGGTTGTGCTCCCCTCGGAGCCCCCCTTTGGTACTTCCTTGGCCCAACTTGTGTCTTCTGGTCCAGAAAAAATCTCCAAAAAGTTTCATTGCGTTTGGACTCCGTTTGGCATAGATTTTCTACAAAGTAAAATAAGCAAAAAACAGCAACTGGCACAGGGCACTATGTCAATAGGTTAGTCCCAAAAAATGATATAAAGTTGCTGTGAAATAATTGTAAAACATACAAGAATGATAATATAACAGCATGGAACAATCAAAATTATAGATATGTTGGAGATGTATCAGCATCCCCAAGCTTAATTCCTGCTCGTCCTCGAGTAGGTAAATGATAAAAACAGAATTTTTGATGTGGAATGCTGCCTATTCATGTTCATCACATGTTATTTTATTTTATAGCATGGACATTTGGACTTTTTATATGATTCAAAGCAATAGTCTAGTTTTGACATGAATATTTCAATACTCAAGCATATCAGCAAGCAACCATGTCTTTCAAAATATCAACACTAAAGCAAGTTATCCCTAGCCCATTATGCTCAATCATTGATCCATTCATGAAACACACTTGCATATTAGCTACACCCAATGCTCAAGTATGACCATAGTTTCCCTTAGTTGGTGCTTTATAAGAGAAGATGGGGACTCAAATAAAAATAAAAATTGCATAAAGTAAAAAGAAAGGCCCTTCACAGAGGGAAGTAGGGATTTGTAGAGGTGTGAGAGCTCAAAGCGAAAAAGATAGAGATAAAACATTTTGGGTGGCATGCCTTTCCTTTCAACGAAAATGATTGAGTAGTTCCCAATACTTTCCATGATAGATATATCATAGGCTGTTCCCAAACAAAAAATAAAGTTTATTCCTTTTTCCACCATACTTTCACATTCCACGGCTAACTGAATGCACGGGTACCGTCCATACCAACACTTTCCATGGAATTTATTATTTGACAACATAAAGTAAATTCATTTTTCATTTCGGGATTGGGCATCCCTAATACCTTTGCCATACTATCGTGCAATGACAAGTGAATGAACACTCATCTTTAGAATAACACATCTAGCATGGAAAAATATCAGCCACCCCCTACCGTTTCATGAGTGGTACGAGCACACAAAAAGGAAATCTATTTTCAAAATTAGAGATGGCACATACAAATTTTCTTAGAACGGCACGGAAATACCGCATATAGGTAGGTATAGTGGACTCATATGGCAATACTAGGCTTAAGGATTTTGGATGCACAAGTAGTAATCATACTTAGTACAAGTGAAGGCTAGCAAAAGATTGAGAAGCATCCAACCAAGAAATGAAAAATCTCATAAGAGAGAATTAAGCATAACTAACATCAAATAATGCACCAAAAGTATGATGTAATTTAATTGCATAACTATTGACTTTAGTGCTTGCATATGGAATCACAAACCTTAACATCAACATTCTTACTAAACCACAATTACTCATCAACATGACTCACATATCACTATCATCATATCGCAAAACTATTACAAAGAATCAAGTTTATTTTATCCAATGATCTTCATGAAAGTTTTTATTATATCCCTCTTGAATATCTATCACTTTGGTACTAGTTTCATATGTTGCTTTTAATAGCTCAAACAAATCTAAGTGAAGAACATGAGCATGAAAATTTCTTCTCTCAAAATAATATAAGTGAAGCATGAGAGAATTTCTTCAAAATTACTAACTCTCAAATAAATCTAAGTGAAGAATGAGAGCATTTCTTCAAAAATAAAAAAGCACACCCTGATCAAAAAGATATAAGTGAGGCACTAGAGCAATTCCATAGCTCAAAAAGATTTAAGTGAAGCATAGAGAGCAATTCTAACAAGTCATAGCATAATTTTGGCTCACCCAAATAGGTGTTTCTAGCAAGGATGTATGACACAAAATAAAAAGTAAAGCAAGCAAAGACTCATATATATACAATATGCTCCAAGCAAAACTCATGATATGTGACGAATAAAAATATAGCTCCAAGTAAAATACCGATGGTTGATAGAAGAAAGAGGGGATGCCACTCGGGGGTATCCCCAAGCTTAGTTGCTTGCTTATACTTTAGATAATGGCTTAAGAAGCCATGGGGCATCCCCAAGCTTAGGCTCTTCTTACTCCTTATTCCTTCATCCATCGTGATCTCACACAAAACTCAACAAAACCTTTGTGAGATCCGCTAGTATAACAAATCAAATCACTACTCTAAGTATTGTTGCAAGCCCATTCATATTTTATTTTTGCATTATATCTACTATATTCCAACTTTACCATGGCTTATACCCTCCAATACAAACCATAGATTCATCAACATAAGCACACAACGCAAAGAAAACAAAATCTGCCAAAAACAGAACAGTCTGTAGAAATCTAAAAACTTCGAATACTTTTGTAACTCCAAAAATTCAGAAAAATTAGGACAAGGTGGGAAATTTGTATATCAATCTTGTGCACAAAAATCAGGATTTTAATGCGCTCCTGTTAAAAATTAAAAATGTTTTACTGGGCACAAAAGTTTCTGTTTTTCGACAAGATCAAATCAACTATCACCCAACATGATCCCAAAGGCTTTGCCTCGCACAAACACTAATTAAAACATAAAAAACACAATCATAACAGTAGCATAATTGTGCAAACGCTCAAGAACATAAAGAAAAAGGCAAAAATAAATTTTATTCATTGGGTTGCATCCCAACAAACGTTATTGTTTTATGCCCCTAGCTAGGCATAATGCATAGATCTAAGTATTGTCATCTTTATTTCTAGGTCCATAAGATTCCCTCATGATTGATTCATATGGTGGCTTAATTCTTGTTCTAGGGAAGTGTTCCATACCCTTCCTTAGTGGAAATTGAAATTTAATACTCCCTCTGTTCCTAAATATAGGGTGTATATTTTTGGCACGGAAATTAAAGAATGCACGTGGAGTGAAAATTTCACAAGTTTTGGGCGAGATTACACCTGACTAATTGACATGAGAAAATAGAGGAGCTTTCCTGATGTAAGTAAATGTAATCAAATCTCTAGAAAAAAATATCCAAATGAGTGGTGCAACGCAAGGCACCTTATATTTCGGATTTTTCTCAAAAATCTATAAACCTTATATCAAGGAACGGAGGGAGTATTGCCTTCTTTCGTACCAATCACGGCACCAATAGTAGGTAAGAACGGTCTACCAAGTATAATTGGACAAGATGAATTGCAATCAATATCAAGAACAATAAAATCTATAGGCACATAATTCCTATTTGCAAGAATAAGAACATCATTAATTCTTCCCATAGGCTTTTTAATAGTAGAATCTGCCAAGTGCAAATTTTAAGAACATTCTTCAATATCGGTAAGACCAAGCACATCACATAAAGATTTCAGAATTGTGGAAACACTAGCACCCAAGTCACACAAAGCAAAACACTCATATTTTTTATCTCGACTTTAATAGTGGGTTCCCATTCATCATGTAATTTTCTAGGGATGTAAATCTCTAATTCCAACTTTTCCTCCAAAACTTTCATCATAACATCAACGATATGTTTAGTAAAAGCTTTATTTTCTTCATAAGCATGGGGTGAATTTATCATGGATTGCAACAAAGAAATACAATCAATCAAAGAACAATTATCATAATTAAAGTATTTGCAATCCAAAAGAGTGGGCACATCACTAGTTAAAGTTTTGACCTCTCCAAACCCACTTTTATCAATTTTCTCAACAATATTTTCACCCTCCAAATTATTGGGACGCCTTCTAACTAAAGTTGAATCTTCTTCAGTCCTTTTATCATCAATCTTAATTTTACTAAACAAGGAATCAATAGAAGAAACACCAATCATTTTAAGATCTTCATCATTTTTATGAAAGCAATTGATGTCTACTACGCAACCTTCTTCTTGTATACTCGTGTTGGGCCTCCAAGCGCAGAGTTTTGTAGGACAGTAGCAAATTCCCTCAAGTGGATGACCTAAGGTTTATCAATCCGTGGGAGGCATAGGATGAAGATGGTCTCTCTCAAACAACCCTGTAACCAAATAACAAAGAGTCTATTGTGTCCCAAACACACCCAATACAATGGTAAATTGTATAGGTGCACTAGTCCAGTGAAGAGATGGTGATACAAGTGCAATATGGATGGTAGATATAGGGTTTTGTAATCTGAAAATATAAAAAAAGCAAGGTAACTAGTAGTAAAAAATGAGCAAAAATGGTATTGCAATTATTGGAAACAAGGCCTAGGGTTCATACTTTCACTAGTGCAAGTGATCTCAACAATGATAACATAATTATATCATATGGGAATCCCTCAACGTGCGACAAAAGTCACTCCAAAGTTCCTATCACGGAGAACATAAGATGAAATTTCTCGTAGTGTATGAAACTACCTCAAAGTTATTCTTTCCGATCAATCCATTGAGCTATTCCTATAAGTGTCACAAACAACCCTAGAGTTCGTAGTAAAATAACACCATATGACACACACCAATGAACCCTAATGTCACCTAGATACTCCAATGTCACCACGAGTATCCGTGGGTCAACTATACGATATGCATCAAACAACTTTAGATTCATAATATTCAATCCAACACAAAGAACCTCAAAGAGTGCCTCAAGAGTCCTACCGGAGAAACAAGGACGAAAACGTGCATCAACCCCTATGCATAGATTACCCCAATGTCACCTCGGGAATCCGCGAGTTGAGTGCCTAAACATACATCAAGTGAATCAATAGAATACCCCATTATCACCACGGGTATCCCACGCAAGACATGCATCAAGTGCTCTCAAATCCATAATAGTATTCAATCCGATAATAGTGAAACCTCAAAGGTAAAACTCAATTTATCACAAGAAGATAGAGGGGAAGAAACACCATATGATCCAACTATAGTAACAAAGCTCGCGATATATCAAGATCGTGCCAAATAAAGAACACGAGAGAGAGTGAGAGAGGTAGATAGATAGATCAAACACATAGCTACTGGTACATACCCTCAGCCCTGAGGGTGAACTACTCCCTCCTCGTCATGGAGACCGTCGGGATGATGAAGATGGCCACCGGTGATGGTTTCCCCCTTTGGCAGGGTGTCCGAACGGGATCCCGATTGGTTTTTCGTGGCTACACAGGCTTGCGACGGCAGAATTCCTGATCTAGGTTTATTTCTGGGGGTTTCTATATTTATAGGAATTTTTGGCGTCGAGAACAAGTCAGGGGGTCCACGAGGAGCCCATAAGACCGGAGGGCGCCCCTAGGGGGGTAGGGAGTGCCCTCCACCCTTGTGGAGGCCTCATGGCTCTTCTGGCACAACTCTTTTGCTTCAGGTGCTTCTTCTGGTCCATAAAAATCACCATAAATTTTCAGCTCAATTGGACTCCGTTTGATATTCCTTTTCTACGAAACTCAAAAACAAGGAAAAAACAGAAATTGGCATTGGGCTCTAGGTTAATAGGTTAGTCCGAAAAATCATATGTATAGCATATAAATGCATATAAAACATCCAATATAGATAATATAATAGCATGGAACAATAAAAAATTATAGATACGTTGGAGACGTATCAGCAATCGCTAGAGAATGCTCTTTCTAAAAATTCTCTTTTAGCTCTAAGCATAGTGGTTCTTTTCTTACTTTCATCCATAGAAACATATAAAGCTTTAATTGATTCTTCAACCTTAGGCACAAATTTTTTCATCTTGAGATTATCTACATCATGAGAAATTCTATCAATGCTTCTAGACATATCATCATTCTTACTCAACTTTTCTTCTATCATAGTATTAAAATTCTTTTGAGCATTGATAAATTCTTTAATATTATTCTCAAGATTAGAGGTGTTTCTATTATTATTATAAGAAGAATTACCATAGGAATTACCATAATTATTAGAGGAATTTCCAGGAAAAGGTCTAGGATTAAAATTACCTCTATAAGCATTGTTATTAAAATTGTTTCGCGAGACAAAATTCACATCTACGGAATCACTATTTTGCTCAGTAGACAAAGGCACATCATTAAGATCAATAGGAGCACTTTTATTATCAACCAATTTCATAAGAGCATGAACTTTTTCACTTGAAGAATTTATTTCCTCAATCGAATTAACCTTTTTACTAGTAGGAGCTCTTTCGGTACGCCATTGCGAATAATTTGCCATAATATTATCAAGCAACTTAGTAGCTTCACCCAAAGTAACTTACATAAAAGTACCACCCACCGAGGAATCTAAAAGATATCTAGAAACAAAATTCAATCCCGCATAAAAAAATCTATGATCGCCCAAAGATTTAAACCATGAGTAGGACAATTTCTTAGCATCAATTTCATTCTTTCCCAAGATTGCGCAACATGTTCATGCTCAAGTTTATTAAAATTCATGATTTGTGTTCTAAGGGAAATAATTTTCACGGGCGAAAAATACTTAGTAGTAAAAGCGTCTTTGCACTTATCCCAAGAATCGATACTATTGCGAGGTAAAGATGAAAACCAAAATTTTGCACGATCTCGCAAAGAAAATGGGAATAATTTCAACCTCACAATATGATTGTCCACATCTTTTTTATTTTGCATATCACATAATTCCATGAATGTGTTAAGATGGGACGCGGCATCCTCATTAGGAGTAACAGAAAATTGATCTTTCATAACGAGATTCAACAAAGCAGCATTTATATCACAAGACTCCGCACTAGTGGCGGGGGGAGCAATCGAGGTGCTAATAAAATCATTATTATTGGTGTTAGAAAAATCACACAACTTGGTGTTCTCTTGAGTCATCGTGACTATGCAAACAAGATTGCACACAAAAACAGATCGGACAAGAAAACGGCAAAGGAAAAGAGGGCGAATAAAACGACATTTTTTTGTGAAGTGGGGGAGATGAAAACGAGAGGCAAATGGCAGATAATGTAAATTGCAAGGAGATGAGATTTGTGATTTGGAACCTGATAGATGTTGATGATGTCTCCCTCGCTACGGCGCTAGAAATTCCTTTTGATGGGGCTTGAACTATGTCGGTATTTCCCCAAAGAGGAAGGGATTATGCAGCACAACTACGGTAGGTATTTCCCTCAGTGATGAGACCTCCCGGGTAAAAAGATAGATAAAATTGTAGTAGATTAGATAAATAGATCTCATGAGAACGCGAGATAAAATAAATAATAAAAAATTGAAGCAAGGTATTTTGGGTTTTTTGGATTAATAGATCTGAAAATAAAAGCGAATAAAAATAGACCTCGAAGGAAAATATGATAAAGAAGAGACCCAGGGGTCGTAGATTTCACTAGTGGCTTCTCTCGAGAAAAATAGCATACGGTGGGTAAACAAATTACTGTTGGGAAATTGATAGAACTTCAAATAATTATGATGATATCCAGGTTATGATCATTATATAGGCATCACGTCCAAGATTAGTAGACCGACTCCTGCCTACATCTACTACTACTACTACTACTCCACACATCGACCGCTATCCAGCATGCATCTAGTGTATTAAGTTCATGGAGAAACAGAGTAATGCAATAAGAACGATGACATGATGTAGATAAGAACTATTCATGTAGGAATATACCCCATCTTGTTATCCTTAATAGTAATGATACATATGTGTCATTTCCCCTTCTGTCACTAGGATAGATCACCGTAAGATCGAACACATCACAAAGCACCTCTTCCCATGGCAAGAAAAATCGATCTAGTCGGCCTAACTAAACCAAAGATTCGAAGAAGAAATACGAGGCTATAAGCAATCATGCATATACGAGATCAAAACTCAAATAAGTTTCATGGATAAAATAGATCTGATCATAAACTCAAAGTTCATCGGATCCCAACAAAGACACCGCAAAAAGAGTTACATCAAATAGATCTCCAAGAGACCATTGTATTGAGAACCAAAAGAGAGAGAGGAAGCCATCTAGCTACTAACTACGGACTCAAAGGTCTACAATGAACTACTCACGCATCATCGAAGATGCACCAATGAGGATGATGAACCCCTCTGTGATGGTGTCTAGATGGGATATGTGGTTTTTGGAACTTGCGACGGCTACAATTGTGTTTCGTTGACTCCACTAGGGTTTTTGGATTTTGTGGGTATTTATAGAGCAAAGAGGTGGTGCAGGAGGCGGCCGAGGTGGGCACAACCCACAAGCGCACGCTTGGGCCCCCAGGCGCACCCAGGTGGGTTGTGCTCCCCTCGGAGCCCCCTGCTACTTCCTTGGCCCAACTTGTGTCTTCTGGTCCAGAAAAAATCTCCAAAAAATTTTGTTGCGTTTGGACTCCGTTTGGTATTGGCTTTCTGCGAAGTAAAAAAACAAGCAAAAACAACAACAACTGGCACTGGGCACTATGTCAATAGGTTAGTCCCAAAAATGATATAAAGTTGCTATAAAATGATTTTAAAACATCCAAGAATGATAACATAACAGCATAGAACAATAAAAATTATAGATACATTGGACGTATCAGCGCTCAATAGTTCGACTCGTTAAGCTCGTAGCTTGCTTCTTAATGAACAGAGCCAATCATTGATTTCAGCTTGCTAAGCTTAACAAGATTAATGAATGAGCTAACGAGTTTCACGAGTAGGTCGTTAAGCTCGTTAGTAACAACACAATACATATATTCATCTTACATGACAAACTTTTTTGTAGCACCTAATCCATCTATTCAATCTAATCAACAAAGAAGGTAACAAAGTAGTGCATTCATTAGTGTAGTCACCATATTTCATTTTAAAAACAACACCTACACACTCATTATATAGAACATAACACATTATAATCTTTTAACAGGTTCTCACGAGCTTAACGAGCTTCAAATGAATCAATCTGAGCAGGGTTTTCTGCTCGTTAATCTTAACGAGCTTAATGAGTCGAGCCTTAACGAGCATGAGCTTAACGAGCCGAGCAGCTTGTTAATCCAGCCCTACCCCCTCTAGACCTACTTTTGATCCTACAAGTGGTATCAGAACTTTGGTATCCATGTGCCTTGATTTCCATAGCCTTGCACTACAAAAAAATACACTTCCGTGATGATACGTATTTGTCACAGTAGGTCGCTTTTTTTGTCATGCATGTACATCCATGACAAATTTATGACAGAATCAAGATAGTCATACATGTGCTGTCATAGAAGTGTTCCATGACATTACCAAAATTATCATCATGGAAGTGCCCACTTCCATGACGATAAATCGCGCGTCACAGAAGTGCTTTCGTCAAGGGTGACCAACACGTGGCATCCACTGTAACGGAATGCCGTTAAGCTATCAGGTCGGGTTTTGGATCCGATAACCCGTTAACAGCCCCGACCAATGGGGATTTTCCACGTGTAAAATCATCATTGGCTAGAGGAAACACGTGTCGGCTCATCGTCGGGACATATGCCATCCACTCACTGGACAGAAGGTCCTTATGATACGTCGACACGTGGCACGGCCCAACAAGTTTAAATGGGTCGGCCCAACTAAAGGCCACAAGATTTTGCGGGCCATAATGGGCCGGCCCAGCTAAAGGCCGACGAGATTTTGCGGACCACAATGGGCTGGCCCAGCTAAAGGCCCACAAGATTTCGCGGGCCATAATGGGCCGGCCCAGGTAAAGGCCCACAAGATTTTCATGTGCCATAATAGGCTGGCCCAGGTAAAGGCCCACGGTGACTCTAGCCCATAATGAACAGTAATTTTCTTTATACCCGTTAACAGCCCATGATTTACATGGGCCGTTTCTAGCCCGTGTTAGCTTTCGGCCTATTGACGGCCCATACATTCTTGGGCTCCTTTTTGGCCCTCGATTACTTCCGGCCCGTTACTGGCCTGTTCCCCTAATGGGCCAAATTCGGCCCATGGCAAGAGTCTACCCGTTACTGGCATGTTCCACTAATGGGCCAAATTCAGCCCATGGCAAGAGTCGGCCCGTTATTGGTTGTTACCCTAATGGGCCAAATTCGGCCCATGGCAAGAGTCGACCCGTTTCTGGCATGTTAACCCGTTGCGCCGTTTCCAGCCCGTCCTATATTTTGGCCCATTAATGACCCGTTATGCATGTGACAGAATTAAGCCTTTGTTGTCCTACGGCCTGTTAACGTCTTGTTACCTTGCTGGGCCGATACCAAATACGCCTGATTATGGCCCATGTAGACCCATTTATCCGACGGCCCGAGGCCCACCGATTATAGGCCCATTTATCGACGGCCCGTAGGAGACCCATGGATCCTACGGCTCGTATATGGCCCATGGTAGTTGCGGCCACTAGCAAACAAGGGAAAAAGAAGACTAGGAAATTAATAAGGCCGAAACTAACACTAGGCTATTAAGGCAATTGCACAGATTACATCCACTCGACATCAAAGATCGCCACCAGTGCAAATATAGGGAACACCCTACACTATACAAAAATGGCTTGCTATTTTCTTCAGGCGGTGGCTGCACGTTAAGAATAAATTTTGTATCGCACCAATACAAATTACATCTATATAACAAAAGGAAGGTTGGCATAAAACTTAACAGTTCTAGCAGATAAATGCACCACCAAAAGTTCAGAAGCTCAGTTCATTTGACCTGACTGTTACGTTTTCATGTTGTATTGTCCGATGGAGCACCATAACCCTCGCCTTCATTTCCCCTAGGCTCCTGAACAACATAGAAAATGTCTGATAGTCTGGTTTCAAAACCATGCATATCTTGACGACATTGAGCAATGTTTCTCCTTGTTTCACAAAGGGTCTCTGTTAGGGAATGGACTTGTGTCTGGAGCGCAGATACAACATTGCTTTGAGCTTGCATATCTTTATCATGAGGCAGTTTGGACGATATTGCCTTAACAACCAACCTAGTATTACGCAGGAACGTGCTTTTGGCACTGTTAGTGGATAGGTACTGACCCACTGCAGCAAGAGCTGACATTGCGGTTATAGTTGCCTCGCCACCTTCAGAAGGTGGCGGTTCCACTATTTTTTTCTAGAGCTCACTGAAAAGTTGAGGTTTTACATTAGTAGTACCAGAACAGAAGATATTAAGGAGGCAGCAAAACCAAACAAAATAGCTTTGGTCTATATACAGAACTTATTCTGGTGAACCCATGTAAAATATTAGTTGTATTTTATTGCAAAGTACATAATAAAACCAGGTTCCAAACATATGACCATGTACCATCGCTAATGTATTGTATATTTCTTCACATTGTATTGAGGGCTAAGGATAAAGAGACGAAGTTTATAATATGGTAAGCATAGTATGACGTCATTCATATCACAAAACAACTAAGAACAGACAAACAGGCAATTGTAATGTTGTGTGGGCAAGTCCAGCACGGAACTAGATTACGGGTCAAGATCAAAGGAACATCACTCCTCTCTTTTAAACCTTGTAAGGTGCAATGATACGCTAAGACAATTGTGTATAAAATTGAAAAGAGTAATAGACATTGGCTGCAAACCATGCAGTTCAAGGCACAAGTCAGAGTAAGTAGTAGTTAAAAGGCATGAGGATTAAGGACTTACAACAGCGGCTTTGACTGGTGTAGTCATGCCCTTCTTCTTGCTGGTGTGACAGTCCTTGAAGATTTCCACGGCATTTGGTTCAGGTACTTTTTGGTCCTTGCGGGCTTTCCTCTGCATTTGGAACAAGTCAATATAGATCTGATAATATGGTACAACAAAAAGAGTGAAACATCAGCTAATCACAAGAGCCTCGCAGTGTGCAATATAGCTACGAGATCATGTCGTCTGTTGGAATTTCACTTTCGTATGGTTGGCCTTGTTCTTTGAACAGTTCACCTACAAGAAGATAGATTTGTGTGGAACATGCGTAAATAGGACTTCAACATGTGATCTGATGACATATATATAATGTACCTGACACTTTGGATGGACCAGTGTTTAACGAGGCCTCTCCAGTCTTCATCAGATATATTTTCCACTGGAGATGTTTGGGCAAGTCCACTGTTAACCTTGCTGTCGGTGTCAAAACCGGCGGATCTCGGGTAGGGGGTCCCGAACTGTGCGTCTAGGCGGATGGTAACAGGAGGCAGGGGACACGAAGTTTTACCCAGGTTCGGGCCCTCTTGATGGAGGTAAAACCCTACGTCCTACTTGATTGATATTGATGATATGCGTAGTACAAGAGTAGATCTACCACGAGATCAGAGACGCTAAACCCTAGAAGCTAGCCTATGGTATGATTGTATGTTGTAGTTCTTGTGTCCTACGGACTAAAACCCTCCAGTTTATATAGACACCGGAGAGGGTTAGGGTTACACAAGGTCGGTTACAAAGGAGGAGATATCCATATCCGTATTGCCTAGCTTTCCTTCCACGCCAAGTAGAGTCCCATCCGGGCACGAGACAAAGTCTTCAATCTTGTATCTTCATAGTCCAACAGTCCGGCCAAAGGATATAATCAAGGACTCCCTCAGTAGCCCCTGAACCAGGCTTTCAATGACGATGTGTCTGGCGCGCAGTATTGTCTTCGGCATTGCAAGGCGGATTCCTCCTCCGAATACATCACGGAAGAATTTGAATACAAGGATAGTGTCCGACCCTGCAAAATAAGTTCCACATACCACCGTAGAGAGAATAATATTTCCGCAAATCTAATTTGCTGACTTGTTTTGGCAACACGACATTATGTCATGGCCCAGTGATTATTCGAACCGTTTCCTTTAACTAGCCCCACACATAACGCGAGGCCGTTTTTTGACACGTCTTGTCACAGCAGAGATCATGTCCCCTTATCACGGGATTCTCATCAATACGGGCGTGGGTAACCCAACCGCGCCATCGATTACGGTGCTTTGCGGATAAGCGAGTTTTACCAGGCTAGTGGGGAGGCATAGTTTCGTCCACCCATATAAAGGGATAAGGATTCACCTTTTCATCCACGCCTTCTTCCTCCTTTGCTCATCCGTTTTCGCACACTCGAGCTCTAGCGCCCAAGTCCGCACTTCCTAGCTCAACCTTCTCCAACCATGTCCGGAGCGGGAGGTAGGTGGATGGTCTCCTCCGTCACGGAGGGAAACATCAAGAAGCTGAGGAGAGCCGGATACCTGCCAGACGACATCGCGCACCGGCTCCCAGATGAGGGGCATCTCACCCCCAACCCCAGGCCCCATGAGAGGGTAGTGTTCCTTACCCATTTCCTTCGCAGACTGGGATTCCCTCTCCACCCATTTGTCCGGGGGCTCATGTTCTACTACAGCCTAGATTTCCATGATCTGGCCCCGAACTTCATCCTCAACATCTCGGCATTTATCGTCGTGTGCGAGGCCTTCCTCTGCATCAAGCCCCACTTCGGCTTATGGCTGAAGACCTTCAATGTCAAGCTGAAGTTAGTGGGCAGCCGCCGGGCGGAGTGCGGAGGCGCCATGGTGGGCAAGATGCCCAACGTTACATGGCTTGAGGGATCCTTTGTGGAGACCATAAAGGGGTGGCAATCGGGGTGGTTCTACATCACCGAGCCGCGTGACCCTGCATGGGCAGCGGCCCCCGAGTTCCGACCTGGCATCCCCACCCGGCTCACCTCCTGGAAAGAGAAGGGCCTATCCTGGGGTAGTTCGGGAGAGCTGACCGGACTCCAAACATGTATCAAAACATGGTGAACAAGAAGCTCAAACTCGTCAACGTAGTCTAGGTCATGCTCATCCGCTGGATCCTCCTGTGTCAACAACGGGCCTTCAACTTGTGGGAGTCCGACCTGGCCCAGCACCAAACTCTGAACAGGCTCTTCGATACAACACACGAGGATGCCTGAAAGGTGCTATTCAAGGGCGCCGAGGTTCCTCCTCCTACTACCGAGGATCGCGGATTCTGCGCGAAGAGCCAAGCCAGCGCGGTAAGCGGTTTTACCTCTTACAGGATACTTGTTTTTCATAGTTTGACTCAATGCGGGATCTAAGCTCCCATTCCTTTGACAGGACTGGCAGGAAACGGCCGGACTGATCGACTGTCCGGCTCCCTTGCCCGAAGGCCCAGCGAACGCTCTCCTGACGGAGATGCTGACTCCGGCTCCTTACAAGGTGCCAGAGAAGACCAAGAAGGCCAAGGCAACCCGAAAGAGTTCCCAACGCCAGGTGTTATCGGACTCATTGTCCGATGACTCTGCGGCGCACTCCTCCCCCGAAGACAAGGAGGAAGAAGAAGATGATCCCCCTTTAGTTGGGGGAGACAAGAAAAGGAAGGCCGCCCCAACTGGGGGGCTGGAGGGTCCTAGAAGGGACGGACTCTCCTTCCGGACAGCTCCACCGCCGCCACCGAAGGCGAAGACAAGTGGTTGCCCAGGGCCAAGCCCTTGGGGGGGTCGTAAGTATTCGGATACTAGAGTAACTCATAGCATTCCTTTGTCGCACCGCTTTCCCTAACGCCGAATATGATTATGCAGGCCGCCACGAGCCCGTATCGATGTACCATCAGACGGCTCCCTGGGCTCGTCGGATATGGATAGCGATCCACTTCTGACCGCCACCTCCCCTTGCCCTGCGGGCGACGCCGAGGTGTTGTCTCAAGAGGCACCGGGTCGAGGGGAGACATTCCCGGAGGCGCCTCAAGGCGACCTTCCGGACTCCGGGAGCCGAGGGGACAAGGCCCCTGAGGGCCCCGAGTTCGGCCCTCAGCCGAACACCGCGCCGGAACCTCCAGCAGTTCCGGACTCGGGCAGGCGGCCTCCTTCTAAGAGGGGCAAGACACCTGTGCCGGTGACGTCTGCCCATCCAGAGGCACCGGACAATCTGCAGGAAGCACTTCGCAGCGCTTCCATCGGCGAGGAGCATCGTACTATTATGAGTGCGGTGGTCCAGAAGGTTCAGTCCGCCTAGAGCGGTTTGACTGAAGCCTATGCCAGCCTTCTAACAGACTTTGAGGTAAGTGTTAAAATATCAGAAAAATATTACTGCATAGACAGTAGCCCCTGATGCTTTGTTCGGTGTTCACAAAGAAAAGCCGAACGGAGGATCAAACAATATCGCAGGAGTCTAATATAAGTATGTCAATATGCATATGCAGGCTTCGCTGCTGGCATCTGCTGCACTAACTGCGGAGGTCGCCGCACTGAAGCACGACCTTAAAGGGTCCCAGGACGAGCTCGGCCTTGCCAAGAGGCAGCTCGAGGAGAACCAAGGTAAGTAATACCCTGTATATAGATATTTATATATAAAAGAAGACGCGATTGCAAAATGACAGGATCATCTTATGTTTGCCAGGGGCCATGACTGAGGTGGCGTCCCTAAAGCAAGCGCTATCCGAGGCCGAAGACAAAGCGGCCAAGGAGCGCGCCGAGCGGGAAAGGCAAGAGGCACAGGTGGGGGAGGTGCAGCAAGAGCTCCAGGCTCTCGTGACGAAGCACGAGGCGTTGGAGCTTGACTTGAAGACGCGAGAGTCTGAGCTTCCCGCGGCCCTCGAGAGCGCGAAGAGTGCCAAGGCCGAGCCCAAAAGGCCCTCCAGGAGATTGACACGATGAAGAAAATAGCGGCGGGTAAGGCATTCTATATGCAAAGCAAGCATGTGAAAGTAAATTACCTATTACTTACCCAGATCCGGAGCTCTCCAGGAGCGCTTGCAGATTTGCCCCGCAGCGTGTCGGATGCCGCACAGTTTTACCAGGCTGAGGAGGGAAGCTCAACGGAGAAGCTGTTTTGGTCTCAGTATACTGGGACCGAACACCCGGTGCCTATGAGCGACCAGCTGAAGCAGCTATTCGAGCTACACAAGGCGGCCAAACAGGCCATGAAGGGCTTTATAGTCCGGCTGTGGCCTGGCGACTCCCTTCCGAACAGCTACTTCGGCCTGGTGAGGCGGTTAGTGGATGCCTGCCCACGGCTGGAAGTTGTCAAGCGGTCTGTATGTATTGAAGGTGCACGTTGGGCTTTCGCCCGTGTGAAGGTGCAATGGGCCAAGCTAGACGTCGTGAAGCTGATCAAGGAAGGACCGCCGCAGGGCAAGGAGCATCGCACCCGCGAAATTTATTATGAGGGTGTCCTGAAGGGTGCCCGTCTTATAGTGGACGAATGTTCAAAGGATGTAATATTTGAGTAAACTTGCTCATGTGATCCTGTATGCTGAAAACTTCTTTCATATGCGCTATGCAACGCTTGTTTGAATTTAAAATATTACCTTCTGTTTGACTGTTTATCCAATCTGAGAGATGGCTAGTCCTCAGCTTCTGCCCCCATGCCGCGAGTGCTGGGGTGTTCGGGATAAACCTGAGCACTCTTGTTCCCATGTTTGGGTCCTTCGAGGGAGGTGCTCAGCACAGCGAACAAGGCAACCGGACTAATAATGCTTTATCACTCTCACTTAGCCATAGAATTCTATAATTTTAAATTTCGGCGAAGCCCCTGGTATTCAGAAGGCCGAATTCAGGGCGTGATACACGCCTTTAAGCCGGACAGGGCCTGCTCATCGCTCTAAGCGGCATAAGTCTTTAGGGACTCAAAACCTCGCCGAACAGTGACCAGTCTCTCGCCTTATCATGACAGTCAGTTTTAGCTTTCTCTACTGAGGTGCTTAGCCCAGCAGAACGAGGGCACAATCACAGTAGTTCTCCTAGCGCTACCTTAGCCGATAGAGCAGAACGTAAGGTACCAAAACATAGGAGCTGGGAAAACCCAACATTCGACCAAAGACATGATTCAGAGCTGATGCATATAATGCTATAAGTTCGGGGTGCCGCACTTGTGAAAGTGTTCGGACTTCTCACACCGTATTGTGGGGTACTTAAGCCCCTGGTGTATTGGCCATACCAAAGTGTACGGTTGCAAGGCGTCATTAAGGAACACATATATAAAAAAGAAGAATGCAATAATAGTCTTTATGATATGCATTGTTTATTCAAATAGATGCGTTAAAGCAGGATGATATAGATAGTGCGATAAGAAAAAAGTAGGACTATGTCCCTTCCAAGGGCAAGCTGAGGAATAGTACTAAAGCAAATATTTCACTCATTATTGTAATCCACTTGGTAGTTCCGTGGTGTGACGTAGCTTTTTGCCTCCTTGGTTGCTGCATCATGTGTTCGGCAATCATGCTGCCGGACGGGGTTTCCAGAGATTAAAGTCCTGAAAGAGAAAAATAACAGAGCGGGAAGCCCCTAGTGCAGTTTAGGCCGCCTCTTGGGGCGTGCCATAGTTGTGGCCCCCTCCCCCCTGTGCCCATGGTATTTTTAATGCGTAATTATGACGCATGGCACGGATTTCACCGCTTGGCTGGGACTGGGGTGGTGGCCGCATTGCTACGCGAGCTCATATCGTGCTAGGCGGTCTAGTTGACGATTACTTCGAGCACGTTTGAAGGTGTCCGGGTCTTGAAATGCCGAACTGGTGGATTGCCTTGAGAGGCTGCTTTGCGCTTCTGCTGCGAGGGCCGCAGTGTGCTCCTCCATACGGAGAGAGCGCTCTGTGTTTCCATTGACTGTGATGACCCCCCGGGGTCCTGGCATCTTGAGCTTGAGGTATGCATAATGTGGTACCGCATTGAATCTTGCGAATGTGGTTCGCCCGAGTAGTGCATGATAGCCACTACGGAACGGGACTATATCGAAGATTAATTCTTCGCTTTGGAAGTTATCCGAGGATCCGAAGACCACTTCCAGTGTAATTGAGCATGTGCAATGGGCCTCTACACCTGGAATGACGCCTTTAAAGGTCGTTTTTGTGGGTTTGATCCTTGAGGGGTCTATACCCATTTTGCGCACTGTGTCCTGGTAAGTTGGTTCAGGCTGCTGCCGCCGTCCATAAGGACTCGAGTGAGGTGAAATCCATCAATGATTGGATCTAAGACTAGTGCGGCGAATCCGCCATGACGGATACTAGTGGGGTGGTCCCTGTGATCGAAGGTGATCGGCCAGGAGGACCATGGGTTGAACTTTGGGGCGACTGGCTCCAATGCATATACGTCCTTGAGCGCACGCTTCCGCTCCCTCTTGGGGATGTGGGTTGTGTATATCATGTTCACCGTCCGCACTTGTGGGGGGAACCTCTTCTGTCCTCCGGTGTTCGGCTGCCGGGGCTCCTCTTCGTCATCGATGTGTGACCCTTTATCTTTATCCTCGGCAATTAACTTGCCGACATGCTTGAACACCAAGCATTCCCTGTTGGTGTGGTTGGCTGGCTTGTCAGGGGTACCGTGTATTTGACACGAGCGATCAAGTATGCGGTTCAAACTGGACGGGCCTGGAGTGCTTCTTTTGAATGGCTTTTCCGCTGACCGGGTTTAGAGCTTTTGAATCCGGCATTGACTGTCGTATTCTTAGTATTATCGCTGTTAATGCGGCGCTTATGTTTGTTGCGACGTGACCTGCTATTGCCGTCCTTGGTATCCAAAGTACCATGGTTTTTTTATATGTTGTTACTGCGAGCCAGCCAGCTGTCTTCTCCCGCACAGAAGCGGGTCATGAGTGTCATGAGGGCTGCCATAGATTTCAGCTTTTCCTATCCAAGGTGCCGGGCAAGCCACTCGTCGCGGATGTTATGCTTGAAGGCTGCTAGGGCCTCTGCATTCGGACAGTCGACGATTTGATTTTTCTTTGTTAGGAACCGTGTCCAGAATTGCCTGGCCGACTCTTCTGGCTGCTAAATTATGTGGCTCAAGTCATCGGCGTCTGGTGGTCGCACATAAGTGCCCTGAAAGTTGTCGAGGAATGCGGCTTCTAGATCTTCCCAACAGCTAATGGACTCTGCTGGCAAGCTGTTAAGCCAATGCCGCACTCGTCCTTTGAGCTTTAGTGGGAGGTATTTGATGGCGTGTAAGTCATCGCCGCGGGCCATGTGGATGTGGAGGAGGAAATCCTCGATCCATACCGCAGGATCTGTTGTGCCGTCGTATGATTCAATATTTACAGGTTTGAAACCCTCTGGGATTTGATGATCCATTACTTCGTCTGTGAAGCATAGGGGGTGTGCGACGCCTCTCTACTGGGCTATATCGTGACGCAGCTCGAATGGGTCTTGCCCGCTGTGTTCGGCCCGGCCGGATTTACTTTTACTGTATCCGCCGTGACGTTTATCGTCTCGAATAGTGGCGCCCCCATGATCCATAGATCGATCTTGCATGTTTTGCTTTGTCCTCCAATACGTCTCGTAGGTCTGGTGTATTTCCCCATGCTTTTTTATTTGAATGGCGTCGGGGTGCGGGCTGAGTTTTTGGCTGGAATGCCTCTCTATCACGGCCACGAGGTGGCCGATCAGCCGCGTCATATGCTTCTTCCTCTAGTTGAGGTAGCAACCTGCATTTTGGGTAACTCTTGGAGGGGCGCTCGAGTTTGTATTCCTCGGCCGCGAGGACTTCAGTCCATCTGTCAGCTAGCAGATCTTGATCAGCTTGAAGCTGCTGCTGCTTTTTCTTAAGGCTATTTGCCGTGGCCATAAGCCGGCGCTTGAAGCGCTCTTGTTCGGCGGGATCCTCTGGCATGGCGAATTCGTCATCGCCGAGGCTTGCCTCGTCTTCGGAGGGGGCATGTAATTATCATCCTCCGCTTCTCCGTCTGCCGCTCTCTAGGGAGGGCTGGCTCCTCCATCCTCCTGCTCTAAATCTTGCTTGAGGGGATTGTTGTTATCTTCGGCACTATCCGGAGTGTTATTATATCCTGTGTCGGTATCACCACTTTTGCTTTGGCGGGACTTAGAGCGACGCCGCTGACGTCGGCGTTTGGGTTGCTTCTTGGAGGGGTTATCCTCCGCTGTCTCGTCGCCATTGCCTTCTTTGGGTGTATCCACCATGCATATATCGTATGATGAGGTGGCTGTCCAGTGCCCTGTGGGCAGTGGTTCCTCTTCGTCTCCTGCATCGTCGTCCATACCGTCGATGTCTTCGGAGTCAAAGTCGAGCATGTTGGTTAAGTCATCGACAATGGCTACTAAGTGGGTGGTGGGTGGGTCACGAATTTCTTCGTCGTCCGCATCCTAGTCCAGCCGGACATAGTTCGGCCAGGATCCTCCTAACAAGGAGAGAGACCTTAATGAGTTCACTATGTCGCCGAAGGGCGAGTGCTGAAAGATATCCGCGAAGGTAAACTCCATGATCGGCGCCCAATCGGATTCGATAGGAACGGGCGCAGGCGGTACGGAGTCCGTGGCCGGAGAAAGATCCGACAGTTTAACAATACGGCTCTCGTGCAAGGTAAGGTCGTTGTTCGGCTCGATCGCCGCTGAGGGTAAGGCCTCCATGGCGGGGTCCATCCACCCGTCCATGGACGGCGCAACTGGCTCCGAATTGAGGGTCGGAGCAGCTGCTGGTGCGATCTCCTGAACATTGTCTGATGGTAGAGCTAAATCGTACTCATCGTGATTGTGTGACGCGCAAGGCAGAGGCTCGAACCCGTCGAAGATCAAGTCTCCGCGGACGTCGGTCATGTAGTTTGAGCTTCCAAACCTGACCTGGTGGCCAGGGGCGTAGCTTTCAATCTGCTCCAGATGGCCAAGCGAATTGGCCCGCAGTGCAAAGCCGTGAATACAAAAATCTGTCCAGGGAGAAAAGTCTCACACTGGACTTCATCTCT
Source organism: Triticum dicoccoides (assembly GCF_002162155.2). Taxonomy (NCBI): domain Eukaryota; kingdom Viridiplantae; phylum Streptophyta; class Magnoliopsida; order Poales; family Poaceae; genus Triticum; species Triticum dicoccoides. The sequence goes on along the minus strand of NC_041386.1, from coordinate 184,523,888 downwards.
AATGATGATAGAAGGAGCCATCAAGCCTAACGGCGATGACATAGAGGAACTCTCAATGAAAGCACCAATGTCGGTGTCAAAACCGGTGGATCTCGGGTAGGGGGTCCCGAACTATGCGTCTAGGCGGATGGTAACAGGAGGCAGGGGACACGAAGTTTTACCCAGGTTCGGGCCCTCTTGATGGAGGTAAAACTCTGTGTCCTGCTTGATTAATATTGATGATATGGGTAGTACAAGAGTAGATCTACCACGAGATCAGAGAGGCTAAACCCTAGAAGCTAGCCTATGGTATGATTATATGTTGTAGTTCTTGTATCCTACGGACTAAAACCCTCTGGTTTATATAGACACCGGAGAGGATTAGGGTTGCACAAGGTCGGTTACAAAGGAGGAGATATCCATATCCGTATTGCCTAGCTTGCCTTCCACGCCAAGTAGAGTCCCATCCGGACACGGGATGAAGTCTTCAATCTTGTATCTTCATAGTCCAACATACCGGCCAAAGGATATAATCCGTCTGTCTGGAGACCCCCTAATCCAGGACTCCCTCACTTGCCTTCAAAGTAAGTTTTCCTCAAGTTATACCGATACTGTCGCAGAGCAGACTTGAAAACATGGGTGCAGGCTTGTCTGGTTGCATCATCTTGGCTATCCAACTTGAACCTCATCTGTTGAAAATTATGGGAGTCTCATTATCAGCAACCTAGAAAGTATTAGACAGAGCAAGACGATATTACTAGTTTCCATACATAACCATACTTACAGATAAATGGTCGAGGAAGATGTTGAACTGGGTTTCGTCTTTGTCATTCCTGTACTGAATCCATGTTGGGAGGATACATACATGACACCTAACAGCAACCGCTGCCTCTGATACTAACTTGGCTGACTCTGTAGCATCACGTGGCCTTTTTAAACCTGCCTCAAAACGGATCTCCATTCTTCCTCCTCTAGATTTAGTTAACCTATCGTGCATTATCCCTGATGTTTGTTTCCTCTTGCGCCTAGGTGCTAGTCCAACAACAAACATAGGAAGTGTTAGTGTACATCAAACTATGAGACTACATATAAAGAAGCATGCAACTGTAACTTGACTCCAGCAACTACCTTCTTGATGTTGAAGCTCACAAGGTTCATCTGATATTGCCAACTCGTCTTGTGTCAAGAGTGCTTGGGAAGTTGTGCCAGGCAGCAAGGGATCTTGGGAACGTGCTGCTAGCTCAGTTGACGCATGAGTACGTCGTGCAGCTGGTAGTACTATGGTAGGTGTTGCAAGAACTAGGGCTGTCTCTGCTTGTTTGGTGGCAGCTATTTGTTTCTGTTTGTCTTTTTTTGCAACTCGTGTAGCATGGGATGCCGTGTTTGTAGAATTTTCTGCTGGACTTTGACCTTCTATTGCACCATCAGTAGCAGAATCTGCAGGATTCATCCGCTTCTCATTCCCTGCCATTCTGTGTTTCTTCCTCTTTCTCTGTGCCATGTTAAGTCAAGCCGACAAGAAAAACGAATAACAATTTAGTTCTTCAGAACAAATTGATGTGTGATGCAGACGAACTGAACTTTGATGCTAGACAACCACATGATAGGAGGATATAATATGTATGAAAAACAGGATGGAAGAGATAACCAGAACTATGATGTGTAAACTAAGAAGAAGACATTTCACCAAATTAGAAGCAATGCAATGGAAGGTAGACACCATATGAAAGATGCTACAAATATCGCTCTGCCAAGTTAATAGTGTCTCATCATAAATGGCGTTTAAACAAATGTGAAGCAGTACAAGAAATAAATCATATGCAAGATGCAAACAACATCACACTACCATGTTAGAGGTCTCTCATCATTAGTGCCATTGCATATTCATAGGATTGCGTATTCACAGCTTATGATGTGTAAACTAAGGAGAAGGCATTTCAACAAATTAGAAGCAATGAAAGCTAGACACCATATGAAAGATGCAACGAATATCACTCTACCAAGTTAAAATTGTCTCGTCATAAGTGCCATTTCAACAAATTAGTAATACAAGCTAGAAAAGAATGTGAGATGTAACCTATATCACACTCCGAAGTCAAACGTGTCTTATGATAAGTGATTGTTGCAGGTTACACAACAGTAGTAATTTGATGTAAGAACATGGTGTGATAGATAGATATTGTATGTTCTAGAAACAGGAACACGTGTCTTATTCAAGTATAATGTGTAAAGTAAGCAGATGGAATTCAACAAAATTAGAAGCAATACAAGCTAGACATCACACATAACATGCAGCCACATATAACAGTGCCAAGTTAGAGGGAGCACCGGTGATGCTGCACTAGGGGAGACGTGCTCATCATAAACACAGCTTCGTTGAGTGTCTATGCATGTGTTGTCTTGGAAATCATCTTGGGGGTGTGGAGGAGTAGAAACTGTAGAGGCGCTCCGTTCGGAAGGAGCACCTTTATCCGCTGCCTTGCTAACTTCCTTCCGCTTTATTGATTTTGAATTGTCAAGTAAAACTGACAAGAAAAAGTAATAAAATTCTCTCTTCAGAACTCATCCATGCATGATACTGACAATCACTACTTTGATGTAAGGCAAACACATGATACCAGGATGGAATATGTACGAAAAACAGGACGGCATGGCATGTTCACAACTGTTTGTGTAAACTAAGAAGAACCATTCCAGCAAATAAGAAGCAATGCAAGCTAGACACCACATGAAAGATGCAACCAATATGAGTCTGCCAAGTTAAAAACGTCCCATCATAAATGGAATTTCAACAAATTAGAAGCAGCGCATGCTATAAATCATATGAAAGATGCAACTAATATCGCACTGCATATACTAAAGGTGTCTCGTCATGTTGATTGATGCGGGATACAAAAAAACAATAGTTTTATGTAAGGACATGCTTAATAGACAGATGTACTTGTACTAAATACAGGAAGGCATGTCACATTAACAGGTATAATGTATAAGCTAAGCAGACTAGCACATGCAGTTTAACCAGATTGGAAGAATTACAATCTAGACACCATATGCAACATGCAACCACATATCATGCTGCCAAGTTAGAGCAAGCACCTGCGATGCTAGTGTAGGGGAAATGTTCTAATCAACTACAGAGCTACGTTCACTATCTTCATCTAGCATTTCTGTTTCTTGAGAATCATGTCGGGAGGCTGACGCTGCATTCTTTAAATGAGGAGTAGTCCCCTTGCCTACCTGCCTCGTCATAAGTGATTGATGAGGGATACACAAGAACATTAGTTTGATGTAAGAACATGGTTAATACACAGATGTACTAGTATGTACCAAAAACAGAAAGGCATGTCATATTCAAAGGTATAATGTGTAAGCTAAGCAGATGCAATTTAACCAAATTGGAAGCAATACAAGCTAGACATCCGGCTGGAGTGGTGAGCATGATCATCTAGGACCTGAGAGCCTGGTGGGAGGTGGGCTGCTTCGCCACCATCGCAGCTTTTTATTTGGCTTCTAGCTGATGCCTATCTTTGCTGGGCTTGTCACTAGCTCGGCCAGTGCCCTGACTAGCTATTTGTTTCTGGTGCTCACGGGATGGTGGTTCATGTAAAAAAATATCTTTCCTTATCTTACCGACTTCGGCCTTTCGAATACAAGCTAGACACCATATGGAACATACAACCACATATGACACCGCGAAGTTAAAGCAAGCACTTGGGATGGTGGTTCATTGCGAGCAACGTCATCATCTCCAGAGCTACGTTCCCCATCTCCATCTACTGACACTGCACCCTTTAAAGCGTTGAAACGTGTCTTGCCTAGCCGCACACCAAACTGGAGCGACTTCTCTCTTTTCTTTTTGGCTTCTCTCATGGCAGCAGAGTCTGAAATACCCTTGCATAAAAACACAACAATGAGAGTAAGGGTGAAGTGTGTGCAGAACTAGTGCACTGTAAAAGTAGCAGATAGCAGGTGGCTGAAAAATAAATGACATGAGACATATGATAGCTCTACAACATTGCATGGCAAACAAAATTAGATTCTACTCTGTATGATTTTGTAATATATGAGCATAGGAAATGCAGGTACTCCTCCAGCACACCACCACATGTGGTCATATCTAAGATAACAGTCGACCGAAAATAAATAGGTCAGTCGATTTTTTTAATAAACCGTCCGATTTATAAGGAACGGGCAGATGGCCTTCGTCTACCTCCCGCTAGTCACTGTTGACGATCTTTTTCGAACCGCCAGCGACCACCGGCCCAGACCCCTGCCTCCGCCGCCCCGCCCTCCCATCGACCTCACACCACCGCCGTGCTTGGCAGCGCCCCCAGGCCATCCCTTTAATCCCGGCCGACCTCCAGATCGGGCGCCAGTAGCTCTAGGCCGCACATGCCCATAAGATAAACACCAAGGCGCTGCTTCCCCAGTGTAATAGGCGTACTAGCGCCTGTTACATCGGGGAATGCTTCCGTTAATTGGGAATCAAGTGGCCAGAAATTGAAATTCAAGGGGGCGACGGACCTCTAGCTAAGGTGAAATAGTATATGAGGAGAAACCTTGTGCATCGCGAGTTACTAGGAACATCTAGTATCAAGAAGAAGCGGTCAAGTAGTGTCTTCTGTGGGATGAAAGTAGAGACGTAAGATTTGCACGAATAAGGGAAGAGGAGTACCTTTTCGGTTGCCGCTGTGGTCACCTCCACAAGTCGCGCCGATTTTCTTCTTTTTACCGGGGAAACCGATGTTCTGGAGGGTGCAGGCTTGGATGAACCCATGGCCAAATTGTTGACTGTGTTGCCGTGGCCGTATGTCGGTGGAGGGGAAGCAGATCCGAGGCGGCGAAGGATGGCGTAGCAGGAACAACTCTGGTGTGGTGGAGGGTGGCGAAGTTGGAGCGGCAGCGGTGAGGTGCAGGACGGCGTGGTTGAACTGGCTCGGGTACGGACGGCTCGGCCTCGGCTTCAACTACTAGTCGTGGAGGGTGTTGCGGTTGAGGTTGCGGTGAACGACGACGTCGGGGTATCGGCTCCGACGTGATGGAGGAGGGCGGCAATTGATGGGTGGGATGGGGTGGCGGACGGAGGACGCCAGGGTTTCGCGACTGGTGGAGAGGTAGTTTTGGCGCCCACGAAGTACGAATGGGGAATCGGACGGGTGGGGGGAACCATGTTTCGGTCTGGGACGCGCTTGTTTTTGGCTTTTTTGAACAGAAATGGGACGCGCTTGTTTGAAATTTGGGGAAAGTACAAACTTTGCCCCCCTCTTAAATTTCGGACCTACTGCAGGTCGAGGGTAGGATGGTAATCCTAGGTGTCCCAAATAGTGGGCGGGAGCGATTTCGGCCGCGCACATGTGTGCTTAGGTGGCCATTGTGTATGAATGTTTTTCGGATGTGGTTGCGTGGCATCTAGATGAAGCTACAAACCTACCCCGGTTTAGACCTTTGGACGTCGGGCCGGTAGGTTTCACGGGTCGGAGTTATTAGAAAAGTAATTTCCTTGTACTACCAAACATTGGTCTCACGCGGTTTCACGCGAGTAGAGGCTCTTTTTGCGCTTTGTTCGAAATTTTGAAACACAAGCATTCACGTTTAGAGTACTCTTGAACTATGAGGATTGACCTAAATATACAACGTTATATTTGACCTTGTATGTTTGAAAACCTCATTGAATTATCCGCTTCTTTTTGAAATTTTGACACTTGAAAATCCTATAACTACGATTATTTTGGAATGGAGGAGCTAAATTTGAATCTATTTTGTACACGACTACATATGCTATTATGTACAAAATCAGAGCAAAGATTGGTGCCCCCATAATTTAAGTATGGTTTACAAATGCCATGATATCAAATTCAAATAATTGAATGGACTTCATGTTGAATTTGATTTTTTAAACCACCTTAAGTTGAATTCAAATGTATGCTAGTTCGTAGGTAGTAGCTATTTATAATGTCCATTGTAACTTTCATATGTATAATGTGCTTTACACACACAACATGAACTATACTCACGCTTATATTCGATTGCTAAAGCGATGCATTGTCTGGAGTTCAAAATACTAACTATGTGGATCAATTGTGTCGAATAATAACATAGACATGCTCAAATTCGATAGAATCTAGATGTTTGATGGATCGATGACCGCTCCTTACGCGAATTGCAAATATCATGATCCCATCCTAATATTTGGATACAATTTATATCTTTAATCAATGTGTAGAGCAGTCTTTTACGTGTAGTTTCACTCTCCATCGGTGGTCTCTCACACATGCTCACACACTCTCTCCCGAGGTGTCTTTCTCGCACACATGCTCTAGATATAACCCTCCCTCCCTCTCGTAACCATTTACAACTGTTTTCACTAACCTTTATCACAAGCACTCTTCCTCTCGCAAACATACACACGCACAATCCTCATCGACCCTTTTCTATATACATGGACCTGCCTACGTGTCTCATGTACGCACATTATCTTTACGCCTATCTCTCACGCATTGTGTCACACCTCTCTTCCTAATCGACGAGTATGATTCTAGCAGAGCATTCTGTAGGATGCCCCTTAAAGTTAGGTTGGATGAATAGTAATATCAGAGATAAAGGGGTTACCTTAGTCCGAGAACCTAGGGTTACAAATCCTAGCCGGCTTTGTCAGTGGACACAGAGTCCTTCACAATTCTGCTATCTTTGTCTTGTATGACTAGTCATCCATGGGTCTTCCTAAATGCATCACGGGCCGACCAATGTGGCGCAGGACAGAACAAAACGAAGGGCCTCACCTCGACCCACCGGACCTCACGTGGTGACACACCATCTGCCCCCACGTCTCCTTATCTTCTCACACCCACACATACCAACACAAACACCACACACACAGAAAATTTCTCCTGGTGCCTCTATTCCCTCTCCCCTTGCATATACACACTCAAGGGAATGGAATCTCTTGTCGTGACGTCATATTCGTCTCTCTCTCTAGACCACTCTCATTTCTCATGCTATCTCTCCCACGCCCCCCCCCCCGGTCGGCCCCT
>NC_041386.1:184507969-184516415 GCF_002162155.2 Triticum dicoccoides | reverse complement strand
ACATACCTCTCTAGGCCCCGCCAAATGCATCAACTACACATTCACACATGTTACATCACGTACCCCATTGATCTAAAAAGCCCTCTCTTCACGTTTATTTCGCATACAACATTCCTTTTGAAAAAAGTGTGGCCAAAAAATTATTTTAGAGTTTCTACATATATACAACATTACAAAGTTATATGGAGGAGTACGAACGCTAATTTGCATTGCATGGTGCCCACAATGATATTTATTCCGCACTGTGAATTTGTATATTTTTATACTATATACAAAGTTAGTCATAATAAAGAGAAATGAAGAGCATCTCTCTCTCCATCGCATACCCCCCCTGTACGCCCCTTTCATGTATGCACACAAAACTATCTCCAGGTCCTCTAAAAGTAAGCCCCCAGAAAATTCACGCATGTTTCATCTTTCTCTCGCGATATATGCAATGACGATCATTGTATTTGAAGCGAAAGCACGATATGTACATTGGACTTCAGAATCCACTCATTATGGTCACCATTTACGTTTAGTGGTTATTATGCAGTCACGGGCTCACCGTACAACTCTGCATTTGCTCATGACATGACTAGTTGACCAGTTAAACGCTCCACGTGGCACCTCTAGTGTTGCATCACATTATCTCACTACCATCGTGCCCACCTGTCGACTTGTATCTACTCTACATCTACACTCTTATAAAATACATAAAATACACTCTTATAAAAAAAGCAGAGTTGGTGATGATGGTGTGCCTGCCATCCTGCAATATAGGCCGTCCGATTTATATCTGACGGATAGGAAAGAAACTATGGCAATTTTGCAAAAAGGTACCCACACACCTCTCCACATTTGCAAATAAGGCCTTCCCTCATTCATCCTTTTCTCTGACAAGATAAACGAGTCATACAAATGCATCTTGATGTTACATGCAACGCACGGGCATCTTGCTAGTAAGAATGAAAACAAACGACAAAAAAATATTTGGATGGTGGTTCGAAGTCATGACCGCGGGCACAGCGGATAAGGTGGCCTTGTATTGGTATGCTGAGCCATATGTTTTAACACACATGAGCTGGTGTGGTGATTATACACACACGCACGCATGCACACGAACTGCATCCACGCAACACTCACACAAACACATGCACCCACGCACGGACGCAATACTCACACATACACACGCCGCCACGCACGCACGCAACACTCACACGCACGCATGCATGCACACACCAGTACACCACACGACCAACACACACTCTCACGCTCAAGTGCTCAACCTACACGTGCATGCGCACACATCAGGCCCTGACAGACACATACACAACCAGGTGATTCCCGCGCACGGGTTGGAGCCTTGTCACGCCTGCGTAAATTTGTGTTTATCGACCTTTTGCCTATACGAACTGACAGGTGGGACCCACAACAAACATGGTCAATTTAACTAGTTAACATGGCGCCACACAGACTATTTGGCCGGTCAACAGAGTGCAATCCGATGTTGAGCTATGAGCAAGTGACCGTATAATCACCGCAAAACATATATAGTGATCGTAATCAGCTTATTCTGAAGTCCGGTGACCGTATTACGCTTTTCTCTCCATAGGCCCTCCAAAACTACATCTCTACACATTCTCGCATGTTACATCTAACAACTATGCAATACAGCACTACTACTACACTCTAACACAATAAATCATATGTGTTTTTAGTTTTACTAGATATCATATTGTTACTTATAATTATTCAGTTTGCATACATTAAAATTGCCTTTGAAATGTATGGCCAGTATCATCTACCACGCGGGAAAAATCCCGCCCTTTCCTGTTTAATCGGGTTTGTATCGATGGATCGTGCGAAACAGCAAAACTATAGTACTATACAGTACAAGTGACAGTTCACTGGGTCGTTGTGTCATCTACTCCTCTGTCGTAAGAGTGGAGCGCTCACTTTCATAAATCTTCTAGTCCCTTTCGCCGACATGTGGGACATCAAGCTACCGGGTCCACGTGCCATACTGGAATACAGTGCAGAGCAGCCAGGGTGAAGCACCCCAGTCATGGCGCCGGCGTAGTAATGAGCAATGAGGCGTCAAATCACAAAGTTGCACCTTTCCCGCAGTTAAGTTGGATGGACGAAGCAACCATCATTTCACTCGTTGCTGAATCCGCTTCTCCCTCATCTTCTTCAACTTCACCACGTGTTGCTTCTGCCGTTGTTCTGCCTCATGTGGGACGCGGATCGGCTTGGTAAAGCACTGACACGTGGGACCGCATGTTAGCAAACCGCCAGGACAACGTCCTCCAAAAATAAGAAGCCTAATCGTAGACTTACAAAGGGCTACGTAGCTGCTACGTATACTTTCCATCTAATCTATATATGCCCCCCTGATTTTTAGGTGGGGTGGGCCTAATCCTCTCCTTTAATCCAATCAAATAGTCCCACATCACACCAGTTCGTAACTTTACATAAACCATTATGTGGATGTAGCATTGCTCAAATAAGAAACCTCCCCCGCCATCCGCGCGGCAAAATCACCTCCTTTTTACTAATCTTGATTCTATAATTTTTTAGATCAACATAATTGAGATTTTTATAGATAGCACACTGGAGCAAAACCAAGTGGTACGGTTAAGGGCATCCACAATGTGTAACAAAATGTGAAAATAGCTTTTGGCGCCGTGGGAACCATTGTGGACGGTGTTGCCAAAGCCAAAAAGATGGAACAAAAGCTCCCTGATTGATTGATTGAAGGAATAGAAAAATGCAATGTATCTCCTCTTTCTCCCATGCTTGGACGCATGTAGTACAGTATAGAGCACAGAGTCTACTCCCCTGTCCCTTCTATCACAAATCACAAAACATTGAGGCGTCAAATCACAAAAGCACGGACAAAGCAACCATCATTTCACTCTTCGCTGACTCCGCTTCTCCATCGTCTTCTTCGAGAAGCCATCTCACCGCATTAGTTATAGTAGTACTAGTAAAGGACTTCCTGGATGCAAATAAGGCGGTTGTCTTGGCTTGCAGGCGGCACTTGCGAACGACTTACCGTGGTCTCCCTCAATGGTGTTCTCCGTCGAACGCACTTCGCCAAACCACCAAAAAAATATCATCGACGTCACCGCAATGGCGAAGGAAGTCAAATATAGTTACTACCTCCATTTTTTTGTACACAAGGCCAGTATATCAAAATTACAATTTGCAAAGGGCCACTAACACTAATCGAGGCAAAATTGATGGGGTTAGCAACCAAGGACATTAATATCCCCTGCATGCATGCGGAAGTGAGAAGGTTGGTTTGCATGGCGTTGCATTAATCAAGCGATGAGGAGTGAGATGGTTAGCTCTTTGGTCTTTGGAGAAAAAATACGCATTAATTGACTCGTGAAACGAGGATTTGTATTGATTAAATCCCGCGAAGGAAAACCCAGCCTTTCTTTTTTAACACTAGTACTCCTAGTAGTACGTACGTACTTATCCTGTTTGGGTCTAGGCCTTGCATTGCCAAACTTCGCCACACATTTTTTCCAAGCTTGCCTAAAGTTTTCAAAATGAGAAGGAAGTACACTTGCGCACGGCTATTGCGGTCGCACCGCACCCTCACACGGTCGCTCCTGCATGCCGCGGTCGCACCGCACCCTCACACGGTCGCTCCTGCACACCGCAAACCCAACCAAGGGAACGCACCCTCACTGACACGTGTTGTCGCATGTGAACACACCAAACTCAGCCATCCTATCGCTGACACATAATTTTCGTTCATAGAGTAAGTTTATCCAACCGCATGTTGGGGAGTATCCGTACGGCCCGTGCGGTGGTCTGTTGGGGAAAAAGAAGAGGTGAGGAAGAAGGAAAGAAGGGTTAGGAGACGTAGGATATTCATCCAACTGCCTGAAATGGTAGACTGGCCCAAGTCAGGCGACTTGCATAACAAATATATGTTTTTACACAGCAAAAGATCCATAAACACAACAACATAAAGAAAAACTATCACTGCTCGCGGAAAGAGACGACCTCGTCGTCTTTGGCTGCCGGCGCGAACCAGACGTCGTTGCCGACGTGTGTCTCCGCACCGTGGTTGTCCTCGGCCTCCAGCTACTCATTCAAGCGGAGCGTGCGGGCGCTCTGCATGGACGAGAGCATAGCCCAGTTCAAGTCGAGGACGTCCGGTTCCGCCTACAGGAGGGCCTCGATGGCAGCGGCATCCACGCGCTCCGCGTCGAGTCGAGCCTCCGCCGCCCGATTCAAGTCTAGGATGTCCGGTTCCGCCTACAGGAGGGCATCGATGAGAGCGGCATCTGCACGCTCTGCGTCGAGTCGAGCCCCTGTCGCTTGGTTCAAGTCCAGGACGTCCGGTTCCGCCTGCGGGAGGGCCTCGATGGGAGCTGCATCCGCGCGCTCCGCCTCAAGTTGAGCCTCCGCCGCCCGGTTCACATCCACGACATCCGGTTCAGCCTGCAGGATAGCCTCGATGGCAGTGGCATGCGCACGCTCCGCGTCGAGTTGAGCCTCTGCCTCCCGGTCCTCCTTTAGTATCGCCATGTTGAACCGTTGGTCCGCTTGCACCATGGGGGACTCGGACACCGGCACGAAGTCGACGTCCATCGTCTCATACCCATCGGGGGCCTTTTGCACCGCGACCTCCGCCATGAACATTGGATCGGCTTCCTCCTCCTCGTAGCTTGGCTCCAGAGAACTCGGGGATTGGCCCGCTGCAAAGCGAGCTTCGGAACGGAGGTCTGTGGTGCCGACCGCCGCCGCGATTTCTGCGCGGTGCTCCGGCGTCAGCATCTTGTAGTAAGTGATCTTGCGGCACACCATGGCTTTCCGGCGAACTAGGGGACGCTGTATGTGGGCTAGGGGATCAAAAGGTGGGGGAATGGGCTGGAGATTTGGTGTGGTTTTAGGGCAGTGGCTGGCGTAGGCCGAGCAGCGAAGGTTCTGGTGTGAATAGTGGTTCCGGTGACGACCGGTCAATCGGTTTTGACTGTACATCGCTCTTGTCGCGTCCGCGTTGCAGCCAGGCACGCTGGACCCTCCACGTCACTCACCGAATGGAACGCGCCTTGTCTTGCGTTTTCGCTCGCTTGTGGGACCGCAGTTGAGAGCAAACCGACGTCTCTCCCCCTCCCCCGACCGCGTCATTTATTATACCACCACTCCCTCTATTTTATGCGGAGTAAATAAAAACAGAGGGAGTATACTACGGATGAGGATCCCCTGACATGGCCAAACCCATTGAGTAACTGACATGCGGAGCCTAGCAAGCATGGGGTCTGCCAGTAAATGACCGAAAGGGAGGGTAAGGCAGGGATACCTACGTCAGAGGATCCACTTCCACTATACTACTTTGACCAAATGTTAGAGTAATAATATATGACATGCAACTTACACAAATGTTAGAGTAATAATATATGACATGCAATTTACACAAAGCATATAGGGTCTAATGCGTTTTTCGAGGCTAACTTTGACCAAATGTTAGAGTAATAATATATGACATGCAACTTACACAAAGCATACGGTAAAATTCGTATGTGAAAGGAGTTTCCAATGATATAATTTTCACATTATACATCTCATGTACTATTAATCTTGTCAATAGTCAAATTGGAAACCATCTCGAGTATAAATCTAGGAGTACGTACGAATCTAACAATATTGATTGGGCGTTGTTGAATGTTGATACCTTTTTGATCAAAGTAGATATACTTTGACTACACATAAAACTTATATGTAAACTAGAAAGGATAGGAGGGAGTATATTGTACGTTCAAAAATGAAACAAACATTGAATACCCTTTATATATGATTTGTGGATGCTATGATCATCGGTTCAAAATTTTGAATCCGCCTTAGGTATCACGTGCCCCCACTCGTTCCCTCTCGATTTCATCTCGGGGTCCGGAGATCTATTGAAAGAGGACTAGGGTGGGTACATGCGAATGATACTCGGCGGAATGTTCAAATGAGGCATGCGGGAGGATGGACTCGACTGGAGGGCGACATGATCAATGGAGAAGAGGGTTGGAGAGGAATGAGAAATAAGGAAACGCCACATGATTATACTTGAATGGCTCAAATAAACAATAAGTTGTCTCGCTTGGCCTACATAGTTAAAGGCCTAATCCGCAATGCGGAGCACTGACGCTCGAATATGGCCGGGAAAACAGGGAAACAGACATGTGGGGCACACCCGTCGGGACGATGTAGCGCAGACTAGTCCAATGCATGAGCTGGCCCACGACCTCCTCGCCACCGACAACCATTCATGTGGGTCGTTGGGGCCAACAACGGGGCGCAGCTCCAACACCACCTCTGGACACGGCGACCGCGGTGAGCGACATGCTCATATCATTGCTAGACACGGTCGGTTTCAGTTTGCCGAGGGTGGCGTTAGTGCTGTGGCACGACCAACGATATGTTTGGTTTGTGCCCAAGGTTGCCCCATCAAAGCATTGGGTAGCCAAAAGTTTGGTTGAGGTATTGGTTGCCCATGATTTGGCCGACATTGGCAAGAAAAATGAACTTGAGTTGGCTAGAGTTCATTGGCATGCCAAAGAAATGGCAACCATCCAAACAAAGACCAATCTTTGGGTCATGACCCAAATTTTGGTTGAGGTATTGGTTTCCCATGATTTGGCCGACATTGGCAAGAAAAATGAACTAGAGTTGGCTAGAGTTCATTGGCATGCCAAAAAAATGGCAACCATCCAAACAAAGACCAATCTTTTGGTCATGACCAAAATTTTGGCAAGGTGCACTTTGGCCACAATCCAAACACACCCCAACACCCGACTCGTCGAGGATGCACGGGGCGCCGCGACGCGTCCGCGGAGTGGTGTAGCGCGGCTAACTGCATCCTCTGGACGTGAGACCATGCCGGGTTGTCTTGCTTTTCCAATGACATGCGGGGATCGCATGTGAGCAAAGGGCATCTCCAACGTTGCCACGACTGCAGCTGACTACCCTGGCACACCAAAACCCTCGTCCCTCGTGCTGTCGCACGGTGCGTTCCCAGCCGGCGCCAACTGCCTGCATTCATGCCGTCCGTTCGTATGTCATCATTAAGAGGCTCAGTGCTAGCGGAACCAACTCCGACGACTTAATGACGCACCCGGACGCTTGGCCTCACCGGAATGCGCTACTTAAAGCGACAACGCCCAGCTAACCTCCACACCATAGCGCATCGGCCTCCTACCTGGAACCACATCCGCCATGACCGCAAGCGCGAACGCTCTGCGGGAGAGCTTATCTTCGGGGATGGAGCTCGAGGTCGCCGCCCTCGCTCAAGTCGCCGCACAAGCGGTGGCCACGCTGGCGGCCGACGACGGGAGCACCGTCAGCCACGTGTCCTACTTGTTGCCGTCCAACCTTCGGCACCGCTGAGGTCGGGGACTCCTTCGAGGATGAGTAGGGCATGGGAAGCGGCAGGGCATGGTGTGCCAACTGGCCGGTCCATCTCCCGTGTTCTACTTTTCCTTGCCGGAGACCGCACCTTCACTTCACGGGTGTTGAACCCCGCCCCCGTACATGGAGATCACAGATGGAGGACGCCGGTCGCCGCCGTAGAATAGGTTTAGGGTCGGGTTTCTTATATTTTTTTGTCCTATAAAAGTTCGAAATGTAATGAAAATCTGTCGTGTTTGCATTAATCTCGGCCGGTGTATATGAACTTTCACAATAATATACATATTGTAGGAGTACTAGCAAGATGCCTGTGTGTTGCACGGAAGATCAAGATCTTGTGGGAGAAAAGGATGAATGAGGGAAAGCCTTATCTGCAAATGTGGAGAGGAGTGCGGGTAAATTGTCATAGTTTCCTTCCTATCCGTTATATATAGATTGGACGGCCTATATTGCAGGATCGGACACATCTTTCTACATCTACGGGAACCTATGAAAGAGTTAACATAAATTGCCTCTCTCTCTCTCCTCCCCTGATTTTCATGGTGGTGGGCCCCTCCCTCCCCCAATCTACAATCAACAGCTCACACATTTCACATTACGTTAATTACGTAACTGGGATTACGTAGGTGTAGCATTACTCGTCCTAAAAAACCCAACTAAGCCAACCTCCCAGCATATCACGCGGGAAAAGACTCGGCCGCGCCGTTTTAGTCGGGATTACTAGTAGTAGTATCGATGGATCACATGAAGCAACAGATTTTTTTTGAGGGGGCGAAGCACCTAGTTTAAAAGGAAAAAATGCGGTACACTCACAGCACTCCTGTCGCGGTCGCATTGCACCCCACACACGTTCGGTCCTGCACATGGCTCACGCAAATGGAACGCGCTTTGGCTTGCCTCTTCACTGACACGTGGGACTGCACTCGGAGAAACCGACCATGCGCTAAACTCCCCCCGCCCATCGCGCGAAAATCCTCCGCCCCCCCACACCCAAAAATTCCCCCCAAATCCGATTCAACCGCCCTTCAGCCAACTAGCCAATAAT
>NC_041386.1:184473712-184507677 GCF_002162155.2 Triticum dicoccoides | reverse complement strand
ACTCCATTCGCTCCGCCAAAGCCGCCCTCCCCGCCGCGCTGATACGTCGGCGCCGTGGTTCGGCGATCCTCTCGCTCCCACAGTACGCTCTCGTAGACTGCCATCCTCTAGCTGCGCCGCCACCTCTGGCTATGTTCTTGTGGAGGCGCACAGCGGTCAGCACCGCCACCGCTGGCGACGTTCGTGTGGAGACGCACGGCGGTCGGCTTCTCCCACGGTACACGCATTCTAGACTGAGGCCCCGTTCATGTCGGTGTAGCGCTGAATGTTAGCTGATAGATGCTGTTAATCTCATTGTTTGCCGAAGTAGTCTACTGTCAATATGATCTGCTTAAGAAGCTTCCTTGCCCTGTTCTGCACTCAATCTGCTTAGTTGAGATGGCATGCCAAGGTCGATTAGTTGCTAAAATATCCTGCCATATATTTATTGTGACATAGATTGCCATGGTCTAGTAGCCAATCTGTTGGCTGAAATAGCTCTACACCATTTTATACTCGATCTTTGTTGCTGCGATGGCCTTCGATAGTTAGATGGCTATGTGCTTGGCCTCATTGACTGCTGAAACAGCCTGCCATAATTTGGCACTCAAATATGTTTGCTGAATTAGCTTTACATATATTTCATTACTTAGATCTGCTTGTCCAAATATCTTGACATAGCTTTAGACATCGACCTAAGTATTTTTTTTCTGGACTTCATAAAAAAAGCATATATGTTTTTCCTGTAATATTTAGTAGAAGAACTAATTTGTATGTCTAACAGATGGACAGGACTTGGATAACTTCTGCTCGAAGATTCTTCGCTGCATATGTCGAGGGGGTTGAAAACTTCATGAACTTTATCAGAGCTGAATACGGTGGTCTGAAATCAGATGTGCTCTGCCCGTGTAGCAGTTGTATGAATTCAGTTACAAGACCCCAGTCAATTGTGCAAAATCATCTACACTTGTATGGGATGTCGGTCACATATACTAGGTGGGTTCATCATGGTGAAGCTATGAACGTCAATGTTATTGACTACGTGGAAGCAGCAGATCACCATCTTGATCTTCCTGATGCTTAGGTGGAAGAGGAGGAGGTGGTGGTGGCGGAGCCAGTGAGTTTGACCAACATTGAAACAATGCTACGAAATGCTCGTGCATTCCGTGAACTTTCACCTGCAGAAGAAAAACGGTGGGCCCGCATGTTGGAACAATGCAACGTTGCTGTCACCCCAGGAAATAAGTTGTCAGTATTCTCAGCTATGGTCACCTTTCTTCAGGTGAAGACATCTGAGCAGATGACCAACAAATCATTCGATGCGATGTTGGCTGCTTTCTGTGAATCTTTCCCAGATGCGTCTAAGCTGCCACACACCTACAGTAAAATGAAGAATTTCCTTCATGCAGTTGGAATTGGATATGATATGATCCATGTTTGTAAGAATAATTGTGTTTTGTTCTGGAAGGACTATGCCAACTTAAGTGAATGCCTGAAATGCAAATCATCAAGATGGAAAGATGGCGATGTTGTGAAGAGGATTCCTCATAATGTTCTAAGACATTTTCCAATTACACCAAGATTGCAGAGGTTGTTTCATGATGCTGAAACAAGAGAGGATGTACTGTGGCATTCTAGGAACCAGGAGTACAGAGATCATAATGTAATGAGCCATCCATCTCATGGTAGTGAGTGGAAAAGCTTCAATGATAAACACAAAGAGTTTGCTGCTGACCCGAGAAACATTAGACTTGGCTTAGCTTCAGATGGATTTAACCCATTTGGCCACCAGAGCGCCACATATAGCATGTGGCCAGTGCTTGCTATCCCTTACAACATGCCTCCAAATGTCCGCACCAAAGAATCAAACTACATGATGGCCTTGCTCATCCCAGGTCCAAAAAGTCCTGGAAAGGATTTTGATTTGTTCATGGAGCCTCTTGTGGAGGAACTTCAACAGCTATGGAAGGGTGTTCTCACTCGAGACCTATATAGCAGCCCACCAGCTGATTTCTTCCCGCGTGCTATTATAATTTGGTGCATCCATGATTATCCGGCTTTGGGCACTATGTCAAGGCGAATGACACATGGTTACAATGCATGTGTTCGCTGTGACAGGAATCCGCTGTCATACGCAATACTTAGCAAGATCTGTTACATTGGACACCGCCGTTTCCTTGCCATGGACAAGCCGCATCCTAGAAAATACCAAAGACATGTGTTCAATGCAAAGCATGAAAACCGTGATGCGCCAAAGAGGCTCACCGCCGATGAGTTGCAAGTGGAATTAGAGAAGGTTAGGCATATTACACCACGAAACCATCCTGGTAATGGTAGCGGGAAAAGGAAGCATGGCAGGGTAGAAGAGAGATTATTGTTTACCCGCAGGTCCACTTTATGGGACTTGGAGTATTGGAAAGATTTGGATCTAAGGCATAATCTTGATGTGATGCACATCGAGAAAACTATATGTGACAGCATTATCGGCACACTTCTTAATATTGAAGGCAAGACGAAAGATACCTTAAAATCTAAGATTGATTTGACACACCTGGGTATCAGATTGGATTTGCAGGTGCAAGATGAAGGTAAACCACGGGATATTGCACCAGCTGTGTACATCTTGGACAAGGTAAAAAGAAAAGAATTCTGCGAGGTCCTGTCACGTGTGAGATTCCCACATGGATTTGCTTCCAACCCTGAAAGGAGAGTCAGTGCAGACGGAAACAAGGTACAAGGGTTGAAAACTCATGACTGCCACGTCCTACTTCAAAGGGTTTTACCTGTTATCCTTAGAGGATTGGGCCACCCTGACTTATACAGAGCAGTTGCAGAGTTGGGACAATTCTTCAGGGAACTCTGCAGTAGGAATATCAGGATAGATGCTTCGGAGCATCTTAGAGACAAGATACTAACTATCCTATGCGACCTTGAGAAGATATATCATCCAGCCTTCTTTGATGTGATGGTGCATTTGGCTGTTCATCTACTTGATGAGGCACTACTTAGAGGTCCAGTACAGTATGGCTGGACGTACCCTATTGAAAGGCGGCTAGGCACTTTCAAGGGCTATGTTAGGAACAAAGCTAGACCCGAGGGTTCCATTGCAGAGGCCTACATTGCTACAGAAGCATTGACATTCTGCTCAAAATACATTGAAACAGTTGATCAGCTTAGCAAAGAGGTGGGTGAAGACAATCCCGGGATCAATGTTTTCGATTATTCTGTTCGAGTTACAGGGAAGAGTCGACAAGGGGACAAACCTAAAGATTTGCACAAAATGGTTTGGTATGTGTTGAATAACTGTCCTGAGATACTACCTTATATCAAGTAAGTGCAGTGCTGCAGCTTATACATCATAATCTACTAAACTTGCAGCACATTCTTATATATTTAGATGTTTGACGCGATCACTATGTTGTGCAGCATCTACAAAGAGGAGTTACTGCCGCAAAATCCAAGAAACATTGACAAACTGGTTATGGCAGGATTTGCGAAATGGTTTAAGAACCATGTAAGCTTTTGAAGTGCACTGTCAGTTTTTTTAATATATTGAGTACATAAGATGATCAGCTTGTCTATTTTCTAACCATAGGTTAAGAAGACGCGGGAGGATGGGCAGGCAGTTGATGATGCCCTTTACTCACTAGCAATGGGTCCTGATACTCGGGTAAGACATTATGAATCTTGCGTTGTTCGAGATGTGCGCTACAACACCCTTGCACGAGACAAAGGCAGGAAGACACAAAACAGTGCCATCATGAGCATGGATACATATGACAAAGAGACAACTGAGATGTATGTTAACATAACAGACATTATTCAGTTGCAGTATATCTCCAGTTTTGAGGATCATCGGTGTGTGGTTCTGTTGTGCTGTCGTTGGTATAACCTGTTTTCCAGGATCGCAAAACCCAAAGCTGATGATTATTTCAAATCCATCAATGTCAAGGCGGCGTACTAGACCAACAAGCCTTTTATTTTGGCAAATCAAGCAACACAGATATTTTTCTTGGAAGACACATTTGCATGTAGCGGTGACTGGAGAGTATTGCAAAGGTTTGAGCAGAGGAATTCATTTAATGAAGTTGCACAACAAGATGATGCTTACACTGCTCCTGATGTACAAGATAACACAGATGTTCCTAATATCTTTGAGAACCATCACGTCAATGACGCCGGCAAAAAGATTGCCTGTCATGCTGTGGACATACAAGAGTTGATCAAGAAGAAGCCAACGTTCGAGGACATTGAGGATGAAGAAGAAGATGACACCGTGGGGAATTACGATTCAGACTGATACACATGGCGAAGATGTTGACACTGCTGCAGCGGATGATGATTACATTGCTTTTGTCGTATTTGCCTGTCAGAAGACGTTTTTTTATCTACTATGTGAAATTGTGTTTGCTATGACAACTGAAACCTGATGAACATGTTGTTTAGTATTTTGCTGTGAGAACATCACTTGTTATGTATGCTGATTTGTGTTTGGTGATTGTATGACAACTAAAACATGATGACATTGTTGTTTAGTTGTACTCATATTTGGCCGTGAAACTTGAATTTGATGACATAGTTTGCTGTTGGACTGCAATTTGCTCGACGTCTCCGAATGAGAACAAAGCTGACCCGATAGAGCCTCTGCTATTTATTTATTTATATGAGCAAAAGGGGATACCCCCTGATTTCCATTAACAGTAATCATTATATGTTCACAACACTACGCCCAGCCTGCTACACAGGTTTCATCCATTACTAGTTTCAGCAAAGTGCTCATGTCATAGCCACTGAATACATCACGAGTGCTACATACACTACAAATAAAGAGACAATCATCCTACAGAGCACATCGATTTTGCCCATTATCTTCACAAGCTCTTTCATCTCCTCATTGCTGTCAAGGCCATTCAGCAGCTGTTGCTTGGCCATGATCAGAGGAACTGCATCTTTAAGCTTCTGCTCTGCATCTTCCTCTTCTGTCGTTCCTTCAGTTACTTGTCCAACACCACAACCTGCTGGTATTGGGATTCCTCGGCTAACCAAATAATCAGCGTACTTGCATTCCCCCACATCAGCAACTTCCCAGAAATACAAATCACGCGAATCTTCCCTTTTCTGCACGAATCAAATTTGTAGATCATCAACCAAACTATTAAAAAAATAAGCAACTGAAAGCAGCAGAACAACACTTAAACATATTATTACCCCATGATTCGGGCATTTGTAGAAGACTCGGCCAGGGTTGCGGATTGTGGTTGCGACGCGACGGATGACTCTGCATGATTTGCAGCAGTGGCACCACACCAACGGCAGCGGGTTGTGATGAGCAATCGGCTACGGTGCGCGTGCCTGCGAGGGTGTGATGAGACCCACAGGCGATGGTACGGGTTGCGACTTGGCGCATATCTGGTTGTTGCCTGCTGAAGAGCAGGTGGACGAGCAGCCAGCGGACATGGTTGCTGCGGCGAGAGCTTCTGATGCTAGGTAGAGTAAGTAGAGAAGAGGAGAAGCGAATGTTGGATATGTCAGTTTCATTACTTGCAGAGTAGCATAGCACCATATATAGTCATAGTCTAGGTTTGGATTCGAACCAGCTACAGGAGCATGTCTTTCTTTTTTCTAAAACTCGGCAATGTCTTATTACTGGTACACTAGCTTGTTCTGTACGCCTTCCCAAGTCTTTGATTTTCTTTCCCCTTTTTGCGAGGAAGGAAGGAGGACAAAATTGAGAGTTCATGGGACTCGAACCCAAGACCTCTCGGTTGAAAACCAAGGGTGCTAGTCACTTATGTGGCGAACGTTCCCTGTGAGGACGACGGCAGACGAATGCATTTTCCTCGCAGTTTTCTTCCTATATATAAAAAAGTATGCTACTTGGTGTCCGCTTAGTCAACAAATCGATTGTGCCAACCTTGACCGTTGGATTGACATTCAACGTCTGTCGCGTTTCTTCAGTCTCTTCTTCCTCGAGCCGCCAAAGCCAAACCAGCGCCGACGGGACCGCCTGCTCCCGCCTCCCACGGCTGGCTGTGATTTGCCCCGGCTCCTGTTCATTCCCGTCCGAGGCCTCACCATCGTCCTCCACCTTGGTTCGCTCGCCACGGCGCCGCCCTCTGGTGTGGTCAACATGGTCAACAACCGAGAAGAATAAGGAGATGATTGTACATGGTCAACAGTAGCGACCCAGCGGCGCACGTAGTAATTTTGTTTTTTCGGGACGGAGAAGGGTATCAACTGGGTTGTGCGGGACCCGTGGCCCGTCTAGCCCAGGCTTTTATTTCATATGTTTAGCATATGGCCAACCCAGTTTGTTTTTTCCTTTCTGAAAATTGCTAGCCAGCTATTTTGTTTTTTGCAGAATAACCAACGTAGGCCTACTTGCTTTTCTACGCCCTGCTGGGCCGGAAATCTTTCAAGACGAGGAGGGATGCATTTTGCCCAGAAAATGGGCTATAAGTAATAAGAAATGGGCTATAAGTAATAATAAATGGGCTGTAAAATGAAAAAATACAGCAAACAGACAATTAGTTCCAAAATACTGTTTTCTTTCGGATTCTGATATTTTAAATTTCATTGTTTTCGTGCGGGTAAAATTTCATTGAATTTAAATTAATGTATATTTAGATTTAAAATTAATTTGAATCTGGCTAGAAATTTCGGGCTGTATGCTGTTTGGGACAGATTTGGAGGCTGCCTTGTGGGTCTACTAGGTTGACGTGTACTTTGGCTTTGTCAACTTAGTCCACAAACGATTCCAGCAGCAGTGACCGTTGGATGTTAATCCAACGGCTGTGCTGCTTCTTCAATATCTGATCTTCTTGCTCCAGCCGCCCAAACCAGCTCCGGTGGGACTACCTGCTCATGCCTCCCGTGGCCGGCTGTGCTGCCGCACAGGCCGCACCGCCCCACCCTACTTCATTGCTGGCCAGGCCATTCCTCCACTCACCCACACCTCCTGTTACTTTCCAGCGACGGCAGCCGGACCAGTAAACCCTCGTACTCCCCACCGCGTGGGCAACCATTGCCGAGTCTTCCCCGGCTCCGTGTCGTTCCCTTCCTAGGCCTCGACATCGTCCACCACCATGGTGCTCTCGGCACGGCCTGGTCAACTTGGTCAACGAACGACATCCATCGGTCGTGGACTGTACGCGCAAAATAATGATTCCTCCACCTGACAGCTGGGACCCACTGGAAGGGCCTCTGTATTTTGCGAAAAAAACGTTCCCCCCGCTGACATGTCGGACCCACCAGCTATATCTTCGCACGCAAGGAAGTGCCTCCTTATTACGCACAAAAAAAATGAATAGCCCCCTGCTAGCTGGGACCCACCATAGTAGGAGGATGACTTGTGGGCCAACAAAGTTGACGGGGACGGAGGGCTTTGTCAACTTAGTCAATATGAAGGATTGTAGCTCCAGTGACCACACGATGTCCATCAAACGGCCGTAGTGCTTCTTCAACCTCTGGCCTTCTTGCTCCAGCCGCCCAAAGCATCGCCGGTCATGACGCATGCTCCTGCCTCCCGTGGCCGGCTGTGCTGCCATGAAGGCCTCACCGTCCCTACTATTCCCACTGCTGGCCAGGCCCTGCGGCGACGGCAGCCTCACACCGCAACCGAACCAGTGAACCCTCGTACTCCTCTCCGCGCGGGCTTCCACTGCCGCGTCTTCCCCGACTCCGCGTCGTCCCCTTCCTAGGCCTCGCCGTCGTCCACCGCCGTGGTGCTCTCCGCGCGGCGTGGTCAACGTGGTCAAGGAACGACTTCCATCGGAAAAGTACTGTACGTGGAGAGGCTGACAGCTGGGTCCACGGCCACAGCCCAGTTTTTTTGTGATTTGCCAAGTAAGTCGCTTTGTCAGTCCTGTTGGGCTGC
This sequence comes from Triticum dicoccoides, assembly GCF_002162155.2. Classification (NCBI taxonomy): domain Eukaryota; kingdom Viridiplantae; phylum Streptophyta; class Magnoliopsida; order Poales; family Poaceae; genus Triticum; species Triticum dicoccoides. Next base: position 184,499,822 of record NC_041386.1, on the reverse strand, counting down.
AAATCTTTCAAGACGAGGAGAGCTTTCATTCGGCTGGCCGAGAAAATGGCCCATCAGTAATGAGAAATGGGTTGTACATTTTTAAAACACATCAAACCGGCAATTAGTTTCAAATATCTTTTTTCTTTTCAAAATTTTAAATTACATTAATTTGTATGCGTGGAGAATTTGTTGGATTCTATATTGATATGCATTTATTTTTTTAAATCAGTTTGAATGTGAGTCGAAATTTGAGGATTAAAAATAGTTCGGACCGCACTGAAATATGCAAAATTTCGTATAATATTTAACTGTGGCCACAATTTGGGCTGTAATGCTAACAAAAAGAATAGGGCTCCAAAAAACCTTAAGAATTAGCAAATGGGCTGAAAATTATTAGAAATAATAGCAGATGGGTTGTATGCCGTTTTCCACAGATATGAGGCTTTCCTAGAAAAAGGTTGATGCACAAGCAGTGACTGTTGGATGTCCATCCAACGGCCGTCGTGCTTCTACAATCTCTGCTCATCCTGCTCCAGCCGCTCAAACAAGCGCCGGCGGGACTGCCTGCTCCCTCCTCCCCGCGGCCGGCTGTGCTGCCGCGCAGGCCTCACTGCCCCACTGTACTCCCATCGCTGGCCTAGCCATCCCTCTACTCACCCACACCTGCTGTTATTCTCCGGCGACGGCAAACGAACCAGTAAACCCTCATACAGTCGTACTCCCCTCCGCGTGGGAAACAACTGCCGAGTCTTCCCTGCCTCCGTGTCGTTTCCTTCCTAGGCCTCGCCGTCGTCCATCGCCCTAGTGCTCTCAGCGCGGCCTGGTCAACTGATGACCCACAAGTACAGGGGATCTATCGTAGTCCTTTCGATAAGTAAGAGTGTCGAACCCAACGAGGAGCAGAAGGAAATGATAAGCGGTTTTCAGCAAGGTATTCTCTGCAAGTACTAAAATAAGTGGTAACAGATAGTTTTGTGATAGGATAAATTGTAACGAGAAACAAGTAACAAAAGTAAATAAAGTGCAGCAAGGTGGCCCAATCCTTTTGTAGCAAAGGGCAAGCCGGAACAAACTCTTATAATAGGAAAAGCGCTCCCGAGGACACATGGGAATATCGTCAAGCTAGTTTTCATCACGTTCATATGATTCGCGTTCGATACTTTGATAATTTGATATGTGGGTGGACCGGTGCTTGGGTGCTTTTCTTACTTTAACAAACATCCCACTTATGATTAACCTCTATTGCAAGCATCCGCAACTACAACAAAAGTATTAAGGTAAACGTAACCATAGCATGAAACATGTGGATCCAAATCAGCCCCTTACGAAGCAACGCATAAAGTAGGGTTTAAGCTTCTGTCACTCTAGCAACCCATCATCTACTTATTACTTCCCAATGCCTTCCTCTAGGCCCAAATAATGGTGAAGTGTTATGTAGTCGACGTTCACATAACACCACTAGAGGCTAGACAACATACATCTTATTAAAATATCAAACGAATACCAAATTCACATGACTACTCATAGCAAGGCTTCTCCCTTGTCCTCGGGAACGAACGTAATTACTCACAAAGCATATTCATGCTCATAATCAGAGGGGTAATAATATGCATATAGGATCTGAACATATGATCTTCCACCAATTAAACCAACTAGGATCAACTACAAGGAGTAATCAACACTACTAGCAACCTACTAGCACCAATCCCGGACTTTGAGACAAGAATTGGATACAAGAGATGAACTAGGGTTTGGAGATGAGATGGTGCTGGTGAAGATGTTGATGGAGATTGCCCTCTCCCGATGAGAGGAGCGTTGGTGATGACGATGGTGATGATTTCCCCCTCCCGGAGGGAAGTTTCCCCGGCAGAACAGCTCTGCTGGAGCTCTAGATTGGATTCACCAAGGTTCCGCCTCATGGTGGCGGAGTCTCGTCCCAAAAAGTTCCTTCTTATTTTTTTCTCATCGAAAGACCTCATATAGGAGAAGATGGGCATCGGAGAGCCACCAGGGGGCCCACGAGGTAGGGGGGCGCGCCTTAGGGGGGGCGCCCCCCACCCTCGTGAGCAGGGTGTGGGCCCCCTGGCCTTCATCTTTGGATTGGATTTTTCTTTATTTCTTTTAAGACGTTCTGTGGAGTTTCAGGACTTTTGGAGTTGCGCAGAATAGGTCTCTAATATTTTCTCCTTTTCTAGACCAGAATTCCAGCTGCCGGCATTCTCCCTCTTTATGTAAACCTTGTAAAATAAGAGAGAATAGCCATAAGTATTGTGATATAAAGTGAAATACTAGTCCATAATGCGATAAATATCGATATAAAAGCATGATGCAAAATGGACGTATCAACTCCCCCAAGCTTAGACCTCGCTTGTCCTCAAGCGAAAAGCCGATAACAATAAATAGGTCCTCATGTTTAGAGGTAGAGGCATCGATAAAAATAAAATATGGACATGAAGGCATCATGATTATTCTAATAACAGCAACATATATCGATTTTGTCATATGATTACTTATGTTCAAGTGATGATCTATTCACAATGCAAAAGTATAAATCATAAACCTTATTGGGCTCCGACAAACTATAATCTCAGTCACTGAAGCAATTGCAATTTATCATAACATCGGAAAGAGTCTATGTTAGAGCTAAAAAGCAAGTCCACATACTCAACTATCATTTAGTCCTCCATAATTGCTAACACTCACGCAATACTTGTGGTTACAGAGTTTTAATCAGACACAGAGAAAGATAGGGGCTTATAGTTTTGCCCCACAACCTTTTGCCTCAAGGGTAATGTCAACAATAATGGTTCATGCTCCCCTACATCCAATTAGATATATATATCATGTTCTTTCCAACATGCTGAGCTTGCCAACGGATAAAATGAAAAAGGAAAGGTGAAGATCACCATGACTTTTGCATAAGGTAGAAGATAATAATAAAGGATAGGCCCTTCGTAGAGGGAAGCAGAGGTTTCCATGTGCTTTTATGGTTGGATGCATAAAATCTCAATGCGAAGAACGTCATTTTATATTGCCCCTTGTGATATGAACCTTTATTATGCAGTCCGTCGCTTTTATTACTTCCACATCACAAGATCGTATAAATCTTCTTTCTCCCATACCAATCAATCATACATATTTAGAGCAATTTTTATTGCTTTGCATCGATGACAACTTACTTGAAGGATATTACTCAATCCATAGGTAGATATGGTGGACTCTCATGGCAAAACTGGTTTAGGGATATTTGGAAGCACAAGTAGTATTTCTACTTGGTGCTGAGAATTTGGCTAGCATGAGGGGGAGGCAAGCTCAACAAGTTAGAGGAACCATGACAACATACTTTATCTCAGATATAAGAAAGACATAACTCATTACATTGTCTTCCTTGTCCAACATCAACTCTTTAGCATGTCATATTTTAATGAGTGCTCCCAATCATAAAAGATGTCAATGATAATATATCTATATGTGAAAACCTCTCTTTCCTTATTACTTCCTATTAATTGCAACAATGACCAAAGCTATGTCTGCCAACTCCCAACAACTTTTAATCATCATACTCTTTCTATGTGAAGTCATTACTCTCAATAAGATCAATATGAACTTTTTGTTTCTTTTTATTCTTTTTCTCTTTTATTTTATTCACCCAAGATCATGGCAAAATAATCAAGCCCTTGACTCAACACTAATCTTTATTATATATAACTCACGGACTCGATTACATAGAGAGATCATAAAGCGAAACTCGAAACTAGATCATGCCATAAACTTTATTCTACTAGATCAAGATACTACTAATAGGATCGAACTAAGAAAAACGGTAAAGGTAGGAGTTGTGATTGTGATACGATACCGGGGCACCTCCCCCAAGCTTGGCAGTTGCCAAGGGGAGTGCCCATACCCATGTGATTATATCTCCTTTGTCGGTGTCATGGGAAACTGCTCCCCGAACACCTATGGGGCCGGCGGACCGGGCCCCTTTCGGTTCGGCGGGGGGCGGAGATCGCACGAAGAGCAGATCGAGGCGAAGCACACGAGCAGTTTACCCAGCTTCGGAGCTCTCCGGAGAGATAACACTCCTACTGCTGCTTGTCTGGTTGTATTCTCTTGTGTTCTTGCTCGTGAGAGCTAAGTGTTTTTCTGGGTTACGAATGAGTCGAACCGAACCCACCAACCCCCCCTACGTTGCGCATGGGCCTCCTTTTATACGCTAAAGGGGTCACTGACATGTGGCAACGTAGAGAAGGGTACAAATGTAAAAAGTGAGGTGGTTGGTACAGTTACATGTACAGTGCACCGTACCTAACCCTGACGGCAGGGGACAAGGGCATTAAAGGCCCGTCTGAGTTGCCCAAACAATGCAGGAAAGGACCGTTAGGGGCGCCACCGTTCGCCATGATGGTGATCTTGTCAGCTTCGCATGCCACTGCGCACCGCTGGCTGCACAGTCTCCCGCCACGCGCTCCTGGTGAGGCCCCCAGAGCGACACGTTGGTGGATGTGCTGGAGCGTGGGCACAGAGTGACCGCCTGCCGCGGCAAGTGCCTTGCCGCTGCTGCTATCTTGTCGGGTCCGGAAGCTTGTCGCTCACCGGGCTTCGAGGTACCTTGGTTGGTCTTCTCGGCAAGCTCCTCTTGCCGGGGCCTTGTTGCCTTGCCGGAGCGCGTGGCGCGTCGCGGCAAGTTCCTTGAAGTGCCTTGGTTGGCTTTCCCGGCAAGCTCCTCTTGCCGGGGCCTTGTCTCTTGAGCTTAAATACTTTGTTCTTGAATGGCTCCAAGGGAACCACGGAGGATCTTGGTGTTCGCCCGGCAAGCCTTGCCGCGGGGTGCTGCAACTGCCCGTGCACAAGTTAGGGGTACTAGGGTACCCCTATTCTAGTACACCGACAGGAGCCCCCGGGCCTGGGACAGACACGGTGCCGAGTGCTGTTGGGCCAGGCCCAAGACAGGGCACGGGCACACGCGGGCTGGGCCACGCCGAATCTCGCTCCGTATCCACCACGCTCTCCCCTAACGGCACGCGTTGAATGCGGCATCGCGGGAGAGATCGTGGGTGGTTCTTTATTCGGAAGGGCGAAACGTCCGCCCCGTCCCTCTTTATAAGCAGAGGAAACACGGGTAGTTCGTTCCCCCTTGCTGGTTGCTACTACTCCATCTTCACGAACCTCCGCCGCTCCCCCCCTTCTTCTCGAAGCCGAGAGAGCAGCGCTCCGCCCCCCATTGCTACCAGCATCACCAACGCCGTCGACCTCCCCCACCACCTCCGCCATGGCTCCGAAAGCCGACAAGGGAAAGGGCGTGAAGTCGGCCAAGGCGCAACGGCTCACGGCGCTGCGGAAGGAGCGGGCGATCTTCTCCCCCCAGCTCGGCGTGCAGGAGCTGAGGGAGTACTTCTACCTCTTTTGGGCGACGGAGACACATGCGCATCCGCGCACGAGGGTACTCCCGGCCGCTGCTTCAGAGCTGGCTCCAAACGGGTACCCATTCTTCGTGTTATTCTTCTATTGCGGGCTCTACCCGCCCTTCTCGGAGTTCTTCTGCGATATCATGAACACATACGGCTTCCGCCTCCTTGACTTCACCCCCAACGCCGTTCTGACCATGGCAGTTTTCGCACATTTGTGCGAAAACTTTGTCGGAGTCCACCCTAGTGTTGCCCTTTTCCGCCACTTCTTCATACCTCGGGTAGAGAGAGGAGAGCCGCTTGCCGGAGGGATCGCATGGATCTCGAGAGTCGGCAAGAAGGAGGCATACTTGGAGGGTGAGCTCCGTAGCAAGTGGGATGAGTGGAGAGCGGAGTGGTGCTGGATCGTCGAGGAGAATCCGCAGCCCTTCACCGCCGTGCGCCAAGTTCCAATAGTGCGCGGAAATGACTGGAGCAACGTGGCCCCGGAAGACGAGAGGCTGAAGATCGCTATTACTAGGATCCTTCGCCTCAGGCTTGCCGGGCTCACTGTAGGCGCTATAGGCGCAGATTTCCTCCGCCGCCGCATCGCCCCCCTGCAGGAGAGGGGGAGGCCCGCCTGGGAATTCAAGAACTCGACGGACATCATGAGGCTGCGGTCGGGCCTCAATTACAACTTCACCGTCTTGGAGCTGCATGCAATGCTTTTGGAGTTGTTCAAACGCGACCCCCAGCACCCATTCACGCTGCCGAGGGGCGTAGTTCCTTTGTGCAATAATTCTTTGCTTGACCGGATCCGCGCCATGATGCTGTTGTGCGATTCACACGGAATCGTTCCAACTTGGCAAGAGCCTGCGGATGACGTCGTGCAAGCGTTCTTCGACAACTTGGAAGAAGTGCCGGTCCACGCTGACGAGCAGAAGAGCCTCACCCATGACACCACCGATGAGGAGCTGCAGCGCATCGCCACTAGGGCGGAAGAGGTTGTGGCTGCAGCTACCGCGGGCGTGTTCGGGTTCACTGTGGAGGAGGCGGAGGCTGTAGAGGCGGCAAACCTTGCTGAGCGCGCGGAGTTCATTGGCGAGGAAGAGCCTGCCGGCTCTGAAGCTGAGCCGAGCGAGGCCGGCGAGGAAGAGCCCGAGCCTTCAGAAAGCTTGCCGCAGGCGGAGCCCCCGGCCCCGCCAAGAAGGCGCCTTCGCAGGGCCGGGGACGCAGCGGGGCGGCAGCCGGGTCAACAGCCGCCAAGCCGTGCGACACGCTCTACCGCGGCAAGTAATGTTGCCGCGGGTGCGCCTCACACAGCAGCGGCAACTGGAGCGGGATCTTCCCGGGCCACCGCCACCGCCCCCGCCAAGCGAGCAAGGGATCCTACTCCTCCGCCTCACCGCACCAGAGGGGAGCCGGACTTCGATCTTTCCGCGCTCAGCTCCGATGAGGAGGATGAAGAGTAAGCTTCTTTGGTGCTCTTGTAGTTCTTGAACTTTGCTGTTTTTATCTTGTATCTGACTTGCTTCAATCCGGACTCCTTTCTTTTCAGGACGCTGGCCCAGAGAGCGGCGAAGAGGGCCAAGGCCGCGGTGATCGTCATCGAAGATGACCCCACCGTGTCAGCAGGGGGTGGGTCCGAGACCACCTTGACGGACCCGACAATCACTCCTCAAAGCAGCCCCCAGCGCAGCCCCCAGCGTAAGTTCATAGTTAGCTTTCTGCTGTCGGGCGCGCATGAGTGCTTTTTCCTTTGTTGATATCTTGCTTGTTGATTTGTGTAGGAGCAGAGCAGCCACATCAGGAGCGCCCGGAAGCTGGTCCTGAAGTACCATCTGTTTCGACTACGCCGCCAAGGGAGGGGTTCCCGATAAGGGAGCGCTCTCCGGCAAGGGAGAACTCTCCGGCAAGGGGCAGCACCGTCGATCCTGCGGCGGCCGAGACCGCAACTGCAGATCTTGGCATAGGTAATTCACTTGTCCAAAAACTTTCCCTTGGGTTCTTCTTCTTCTGATTTTCTTCTCTTGGATTTTTGATTGATTTTTCTCCCTTCGTCGTTCTTCAGACCCATCTGCTGCTGAGCCAATGGAGACAGAGGGCGCCGGCGAGGAAGGGACCGGTGCTGATGAGGCCGCCGACGAGGAGGCCGCCAAGGCTGCCGCCGCAGAGGGCGGCGAGGGGTCGGGTGATCGCACTGACGACCCTGAGGCCGCAGGAGCGCCAGGCGCTGCGCCGACCGCCGATCCCTCTGCCGCTGCTGCGGAGCCGGGCTCCGAGGAGCCCCAGCCCGGCGCCTACTTGAAGGCCGGCGACGACATCTTCATCAAGCTACCTTGGGCGTCGAGCTCCAGGGCGCCGGTTGAGGGGGAAACTTTTGACGGGGAGGTGCTCACCTCTGCTGGCATGTCGTTGGTCGACACGCCCAGCAGCAGCAGTGGCGAGCCTGAGGAGGAGCAGCTGCTGCAGAAGTTGCTATCACTCTACCGCGCCCGGCAAGCCAAGCTGGCTTCCCGGGAAGCGCTTGTCGCGAAGGCGGGAGTTGACATGGAGAAGCGCGCGGAGGAGCTCCGGGGCCACAGTAAAGAAGCTCTCCGGGCTCTGGCACAGGAGCGGGAGCGACTCGATGAGGAGCGCACGGCCTTCCTTCTCGAGAAGGCCGAAGCTGAGGAGGAGCAAAGGCTAGCCGCCGAGAAGCAGTCCGCGCGAGAAGGAGAATTGGTGCAGCGGAAGGCCAACCTCGACAGCTACGAGGAGGAGCTCGCCGAGCGCGAGCAAGCACTTGGCGGGGCGCTCAAGGAGGCAAAGGATGCTGCCGCGATCGCAGAGGCCGCCAAGAAAGAGCTGGAGGAGAAAGTGGCGCAGCTGGAGGCCAACATTGGGAAGAGCGGCGAGGAGCTTGCCGCGCTCAAGCGTGAGCGTGAGAAGGATGCTGCCGCCCACGGTGAGCTGCAAGGTCTTCTCGCTAAGAGGGGCAAGGAGCTCAGCGCCGCCAAGGATTCCAATGCAGACCTGGAGCTGAAGCTGGCCACGCTGACGCAGACACTGGAGGCCGCCAAGGAGCAGGAGAAAACCTTGTCGGAGAAGGTCAAAGCTGACAAGGCACTGCTGGAGAGCATCGCAGTTATCCAGAACTCGTTCAGAGAAACTATGGAGCACTGGACCGAGGGTTTGGTGAATATTGCCGCAGTCATCAACGAGGAGCTGGCGCAGCTGGGGATGGAGGACTTTGGGTATCCCTCCGACGAGAATCTCCAACCCAGCGCCAAGCTCAGCCTGTTCTTCAAGGGCGTGGCGACGGCATTCCAGCGGCTCCGGGAAAGGATCCCAAAGCAGCTGGCCGACGAGTCGCGCAAAATCTGCGTCGGGTTCTCCAGAAGGTGTTGATGAAGGTGGCCTTCCGCAATCCAGGCCTCAGCTTCACCAACGTCCTCAAGTCCTTGCCGCCAGACGCCGATCGGGACGCACTCAAGGCCCTTGTCGCACCCATTGTGGACAAGGTGAGCGAGATCAAGAGGGTCGAGGGCGGACGCGTAGACTAGGCCACCCATTTCTTCTTTTCCCTTGTCGCTGCTAATCATGTTATGAAAACAGTCTGTTAGAGCCGCGACAAGTTATCTTGTAATATAACTTTATTTCTGTTATCAATTGCTATGTTATTTCCTCTACTAGATTCCTTCCTTTGTATGTTTTTACCCTACGCTTCTAGGGAACTTGTTGGCGCAGGCGCCCGAGCCGCGAGCGCTGAGTGCGGAACTTCAGCAGCCTGCTGGCGGCGCTGCTTCTGACAAGAAACCTTGTCGCGACTAGATGCAGCACACTTAAGTTGTTGAGCGGACTCAAAACAAAGTAAGGGCGCAACTAGCCACGAGTTGGTTCCTCCGCGCACAGGTTTTCCATACAAAGCAAGGTCGTTCGAGGAAGATAACTCAGAAAAAATTTAACAATTGATTGCTCGAACTTTGGCAACTTAGCTTTTCTGTCGTTTGCTTCCCGGCAAGGCAAAACTTTGCTTGAACGACGCCTGGTCCATACCACAATCTTCTCCTCCCCCCCCCCCCGGAAAACTTGTGTGCGAGGGAACCTTCTTTTCCTTTGTTGAAAAAGAAGAAAGAAGAGAAAATAATGATATGGAGCCCTTCGGCTCGTAATTGCTTACCGGATGTAGGTGCTGCACAAAGTGTCAGATAACGTATGCAAGAAAGAAACTAATGCATGAAATGGACAAGTTGTGCGGAGCACATGGGGTTCTATTTATGCACGGGATCTGCGCCCGGCTTTGTACAAAGGATTACATGCAACAGCGGCAAGACTTGTACAAAAGGTGGTTGCCGGAACGGGGTTCCGGCAACCGCGCCCTACGGGAAAAACTTACAAGATGTTCTATGTTCCAGGAGTTGCTCACCGGAATGCCATCTTCGGTCTCAAGGCGGACAGCGCCGGGCCTTGTGACTCGTTTCACCCGATAAGGGCCTTCCCACTTCGGCGTCAACTTGTTGGAATTCTTGGTGGACTGAACGCGCCAAAGAACAAGGTCACCTTCCTCGAAGCTTCTGGCTTTAACCTTGCGGCTATGGTAGCGGCGCAAAGCTTGCTGGTATCGAGCAGCTCGTACAACAGCCTGAAGACGATCTTCCTCAAGGAGCAGCGCGTCGTCTTGTCACAGTTGTTCTTGCTCAAGCTCATCATAAGCGAGCACTCGAGGCGATCCGTATACGAGTTCCGTGGGGAGAACTGCCTCTGCTCCATATACTAGAGCGAAAGGTGTCTGGCTAGTGGCTCGATTTGGCGTCGTTCTGATCGACCAAAGAACCACCGGCAGCTCCTCGATCCATTTCTTCCGCACTTGCGCAGCCTGTCGAAAGTTCTGATCTTGAGCCCGCGCAGCACTTCAGCATTCGCCCTTTCTGCTTGACCGTTGCTTCTCGGATGAGCAACAGAAGCGAAGCAGACCTTGGCGCCAAGGTCTTGGACGTACTGCATGAAGGTGCGGCTCGTGAATTGCGTGCCGTTGTCGGTGATGATCCTGTTAGGGATCCCGAAATGGCAAACAATTAACCTGAAGAACTTGACTGCTGACTGTGCTGTCACCTTCCTCACTGGCTGCACTTCCGGCCACTTTGTGAACTTGTCGATTGCGACGTACAAGTACTCAAAGCCCCCGACAACTCGGGGGAAAGGGCCAAGAATGTCGAGCCCCCAAACCGAAAATGGCCAGGATAAAGGGATCGTCTGGAGAGCTTGAGCTAGCTGGTGTATCTGTTTGGAGTGGAACTGGCATGCTTCACACTTGGTTACTTGTGCAGTTGCATCCTGGAGGGTTGTCGGCCAAAAGAAACCTTGCCGGAAAGCTTTGCCGGCAAGTGCTCTTGCGCCAATGTGGTGGCCACATATGCCTCCATGTATCTCTGCCAACAGCTTTTGTCCATCTTCCTGGCAAATACACTTCAATTTCACACCGTTGAGTCTTCTTATGTACAGTATGCTATCGACAAACTGGTACATACTTGACTGCCGGGCTAATCTTTCCGCTTCTTCTTGCTCTTCGGGAAGTTCTCCTGTCTGAAGGAAATGGACAATCTGCTGTGCCCATGCTGGAGCTTGTGGCTCGACAACAAGGACTAAAGGCACATCTGCTGCTGCGGGAACATCCGCTTCTACGGCAAGGACTTGCGGCCCTGCCGGAGCTTGATGTTCCCCGGCAAGCTTGCCGGAGCAAAACTTGTCGGGAGCATCTGCTTCAATGGAACAAACCATAAGGCTTGCCGGAGCAGACTGCCCCTCAGCATCCTTGGTGTTGATCTTGGGGACTTTCTTGGCGGCGGCTTCGGGGAGCTCTGCTGGAAAGTAGTCACCAGAAACCAACTTCCTCTTCTTGCTTTGCCTAGTTGATGGTGTTACGGATGGTTGAGTCAACTTGAGCACAAAGATCCCTGGTTCCACAGGTAAATTTAGTGCGGCACACTTTGACAGGCCATCAGCAATGTCATTCTGAGCTCTTGGGATATGCTCCATCTGTAGGCTGTCAAAGTGCTCTTCTAGCTTCCTCACTTCATCAACATATGCTTCCATCAATGGACTCTGGTAGTTCTTGTTCACTTGGCGGACGACAAGCTGTGAGTCACCCCTGACAATGAGCTTCTTGATCCCAAGGTCTGTTGCAATTCTGAGACCGGCAAGCAATCCTTCATACTCTGCGATATTGTTGGTTGCTTGCTCCTTGGGAAAGTGCATCTGGACTACGTACTTGAGGTGCTCTCCGGTGGGTGCGACAAGCAGCACGCCCGCACCGGCGCCTTGCAGCGAGAAGGCACCATCAAAGTACATCAGCCACTCTTTGCTTGCCTCTTTGACGGGGATGCTCGTCTCTGGAATTTCTTCATCTGGTGTTGGCGTCCATTCTGCTATGAACTCTGCCAATGCCCTGCTTTGGATAGTTGAAGTGCTCTCAAACTTGAGGCCAAAGCTTGACAGTTCCAGCGCCCACTCGACAATCCTGCCTGTCGCTTCTGGATTTTGCAGTATCCTCTTCAGCGGAAAGCGAGTGACGACTGTGTTCTCATGTGCTTGGAAGTAATGGCGCAGCTTTTTTGAGGCCATGAGTAGGACGAAAAGCAACTTCTGCACACTAGAGTACCTTGATCTAGCCCCCTGTAGAAGGGAACTGACAAAGTAAACTGGACGCTGCACCATTCTCTTCTGCATCTTATCATGCTCCTGCGCAGATCCATCTTTGTCGGGACCAGAGCTTGTCGGCGAAGCCCCCTGCTTGTCGCTGGATGTATCTGCCGTGGTTGTTGGCTCATCATCTGCCTCCCTCTCCGCCACTAACGCAGCACTAACCACTTGATTGGTTGCCGCTATATACAGCAGCAACTTCTCTTGCGGCTTAGGTGCGACAAGTGTTGGAGTCGAGGAAAGGTATCTCTTCAAGTCCTGCAGCGCAGCCTCCGCCTCCGGAGTCCATTTCATTGGACCTGCCTTTTTCAAAATTTTGAAAAATGGCAGGGCGCGCTCAGCAGATCTAGAGATAAACCTGCTGAGAGCAGCCACGCAGCCGACAAGCCTTCGTACATCCTTGACGCGCTTTGGTGCTTCGATCTGCTCAATGGCCTTGATCTTGTCGGGATTGGCTTCAATTCCCCGCTGAGACACGAAGAACCCGAGAAGCTTGCCGGAAGGAACTCCAAACACGCACTTCTCGGGGTTAAGCTTGAGGTTGATCTTGCGCAGATTTGCAAATGTCTCATCTAAATCTTGAATCAGGGTCGCCCTGTTCTTGCTCTTGACCACTATGTCATCCATGTAGGCTTCCACATTTCTGTGCATCTGCGGCTCAAAAGCGTGGTGGACTACCCTTGCAAATGTTGAACCAGCATTCTTCAAACCGAAAGGCATCCATACGAAGCAGTATGTGCCACACGGGGTGATAAATGCGGTTTTCTCTTCATCCTCTTCTGCCATGAAGATCTGATGGTATCCTGAGTATGCATCAAGAAATGAAAGCAAATCACATCCGGCTGTGGAGTCAACAATCTGGTCAACGCGCGGCAAGGGAAATGGATCTTTGGGACAAGCTTTATTAACATCAGTGAAGTCAATACAAAGTCTCCATTTCCCGTTAGCCTTGCGCACGACAACAGGATTGGCCAACCACGTGGGATGGAGCACTCCTCTCACAAGGCCTGCTGCTTCCAACTTCTTGATTTCTTCTGCGATGAATTCTTGGCGCTCCACTGCCTGCTTCCTGACTCTCTGCTTGACGGGCCGCGCATGAGGACAGACAGCAAGGTGGTGCTCAATTACTTTCCTGGGAACACCGGGGATATCAGACGGTTGCCGCGCAAACACGTCGACATTCGCCCGCAGGAAAGCAACGAGCGCGCTTTCCTATTTGGGGTCAAGAATGGCGCTGATGGTGAAGGTACCACCAGCATCGTCCTCCTTGGCGGACACCTTCTTGGTCTCAGGTGGAGCTGTCATTGCCTTCTTACACTTGCCGGTGGAGCTCGATGGTGCGTCCTCGACGGTAGCGCAGCACTCCGAGGAGGTGCGCTTGCCGGAGTGGGCATCAGAGTTCTTGCCGGACTTGATCTTCTTCTTCCCCCGGGAGCTTCAGCGGCAAGTGTCTTGCGTTCTGCTGCGGCTGCTGCTTCCCGGTAGATCTTGTCGGCACAGATAAGAGCATCCTTCTTGTCGCCAGGGACAGAAATGACACTTATCGGGCCTGGCATTTTCAGTACGTTGTACGCATAATGAGAGGCTGCCATGAACTTGGCGAGTGCCGGACGGCCAAGGATTCCATTGTAAGGTAATGGAAACTCAGCAACATCAAATGTGACCCTCTCAGTCCTGAAGTTCAGCTCGCTGCCAAATGTTACCGGCAACGTGATCTTTCCCTTCGGCTTGCTTCTTCCCGGGCTGATTCCTTGAAATGTACCGGTCTCTTCGAGCTCGCTGTCAGGGATCTGGAGTTTCTGGAGCACCGCGGAGGAGATCAGGTTCAAGCCGGCCCCGCCGTCAACTAGCATCTTAGTGACCTTGAGGTTGCGGATTGTTGGTGAAACCAACATCGGCAAGCACCCGACCGCGGTTATGCGGTCAGGGTGGTCCTCAATATCAAAGATGATAGGCGTGCTGGACCATTTCAGAGGCTTGCGTGACTCGACGGGTGGTTCTACTGCATTAACTTCCCGCACCCACTGCTTGAGCTGGCGGTGCGAGGTGTGCAGAGAAGCACCACCGTCAACGCACAGGACCTCTGTGGCTTTCTGGAACTCCTGCTCATCAGTCTCCTCATCATCCATGTCTTCATTGTCGTTGTCATCTTCATCCTTGTCGCGGCCGCGAGGAGGTCTGTCTCCTTGCCGCTGCTTGGCCTTACCGCGGCGTCCTCCTCGGCCGGGACGTTTCTTGCCGGATCCCCCAGCACCTTCCTGGGCCTTCTCCTTGTAGCGCCGCTCGTATTCAGCTTTCTGTTGCTCAACAAGCTGCTCGACTTTCTTGCAGTTCTGGAGATCATGGCCCTTGGTGCGATGGATCTTGCAATACTGCTTGTTGGTGCCGTCCTGCTTGTCGGCGACCGCCACCTCCGCGGCAACCTCCTTGCCGGAGTCACCAGCTTTGGTTTCCTTGGCGCCACCACCGTTGCCGGACTGCTCAACAACTAGCACCTCTTTGCCTTTCCTCCTTCTGTTGTTCCGCCACCGGTTTTTCCTTGCTGGGGCGGCATCTTCACTGTCAGATCCTCCCGCTCCTACATTCTCTCCGGGGAGTCTCCTTCCTTCCTCAGCACGTGCACACTTGTCGGCCAGTGCATATAACTCACTGACGTCCCTGATCTTACACATCGCCATTTCCTCCCGTGTCCTGCGGTTTCGCACGTTCTGATGGAACACGCTGATCACCGCGGCAGGGTGGACGTCTGGGATGTTGTGCTGCACACTGCTGAATCTTTGAATGTACTTGCGCAAGGGCTCTCCTTCCTTCTGGGCGAGCAAATGAATATCACTCTCCTGGCCATGAGGCTTGTGTCCGCCTGTGAAGGCGCCGACAAACTGATGGCACAGATCATCCCAAGAGGATATGGAGTCGTCCGGCAAGTGCATGAGCCAGGACCTGACGTTGGGCTTGAGCACCAGCGGGAAGTAGTTGGCAAGGATCTTGTCATCCCGTCCCCCGGCAGCCTGCACCGCGATGGTGTAGATGCTGAGGAACTCTGACGGATGCGTCTTGCCGTCGTACTTCTCCGGTACGTCTGGCTTGAAGTTCTTCGTGCTGGGCCACTGGACTTGCCACAGCTCACGAGTGAATGCAGGGCAACCTACCGCGTACGGCAGATTGCCTAGTTCCCCTGACGCATGCATGTCAACAGAGGGCCCAGCGCGCTTGTCGGATTGACGTCGCGCTTCTCTTCGGTGCTTGATGCGAGTTCGAGCGTCTTCTTGTTGTCGATCATGAAGAACTTGGCGCTGATCGCGACGAGCTCGTGGATCCAATGATGCAGTGGAGTCGCTGTCGAGGTGGATACGGCGAGTCGGCGATCTTGGCCTCCGGGATGGTGATTGCATGGTAGTTGCACCTCCACCCGTTTCGTCGCCACCGGCTCGCGCCCGGCAACCCTGCCGTGGCAGCGACGCGCTCGGCCGCCGTGGAGTGTCGCCGTTGGCGTAGCCGATGAGACTCTGAATGGTGGCCCTCCATTCGTCGATCTTGTCCGACGTCGGAGGGTAATCTAGGAGAAGTTGAGCTCGCGCCAAAGCTTCTGTTGGAGTGGTGGGTGGCAGTGGCGGACGGCGCGAGGAGCGGGACGTGCTCGAACTTCTAACTATGTTAGAAGGAGCAGTATCCCATCCAGACGACCGTGCCCCGCTCGTGCCAGCACGCTGGCGTGCATGCTGGTCTTGAGCGCCCCGAGATCCACCAGCTTGGTCTTGGCCTATCATGCGTATGGCACTGCAAGTGCCATGACGCTGTTGGTCTTGCGCCTCCCGAGAGTGGCGTGGAACATGTACCATCGCCGAGGTTTGTGCAGCCTTGTTCTTGGACCTGGCAGCATCATGAGCTTCCTCGTCGACGTCCATCCTTCCGCCGGCGTCCATTCCACCACCCGTTTGCTCCAACGGTGGCAGAAGCGACGTGGACGGAGCGGCTGCCGCCGAAGTCTTCTTCTTCGGTGGCATGTTGATGAATGGAATGAAGATCTAGCTCGTGTGAACACCGGATCAGGTTCACGCAATCTCGACGCCCCCTACCTGGCGCGCCAAAGATGTCGTGGGAAACTGATCCCCGAACACCTATGGGGCCGGCGGACCAGGGCCCTTTCGGTTCGGCGGGGGGCGGAGATCGCACGAAGAGCAGATCGAGGCGAAGCACACGAGCAGTTTACCCAGCTTCGGAGCTCTCCAGAGAGATAACACTCCTACTGCTGCTTGTCTGGTTGTATTCTCTTGTGTTCTTGCTCGTGAGAGCTAAGTGTTTTTCTGGGTTACGAGTGAGTCGAACCGAACCCACCAACCCCCCCTACGTTGCGCATGGGCCTCCTTTTATATGCTAAAGGGGTCACCGACAGGTGGCAACGTAGAGAAGGGTACAAATGTAAAAAGTGAGGTGGTTGGTACAGTTACATGTACAGTGCACCCTACCTAACCCTGACGGCAGGGGACAAGGGCATTAAAGGCCCGTCTGAGTCGCCCAAACAGTGCAGGAAAGGACCGTTAGGGGCGCCACCGTTCGCCACGATGGCGATCTTGTCAGCTTCGCATGCCACTGCGCACCGCTGGCTGCACAGTCTCCCGCCACGCGCTCCTGGTGAGGCCCCCAGAGCGACACGTTGGTGGATGTGCTGGAGCGTGGGCACAGAGTGACCGCCTGCCGCGGCAAGTGCCTTGCCGCTGCTGCTATCTTGTCGGGTCCAGAAGCTTGTCGCTCACCGGGCTTCGAGGTACCTTGGTTGGTCTTCCCGGCAAGCTCCTCTTGCCGGGGCCTTGTTGCCTTGCCGGAGCGCATGGCGCGTCGCGGCAAGTTCCTTGAAGTGCCTTGGTTGGCTTTCCTGGCAAGCTCCTCTTGCCGGGGCCTTGTCTCCTGAGCTTAAATACTTTGTTCTTGAATGGCTCCAAGGGAACCATGGAGGATCTTGGTGTTCGCCCGGCAAGCCTTGCCGCGGGGTGCTGCAACTGCCCGTGCACAAGTTCGGGGTACTAGGGTACCCCTATTCTAGTACACCGATAGTCGGCGAAGAAGGTGGAGGTGATGGATAATCGCACATCGAGCATAAGAGGTCCTCCAGCTTGTGAATAATGCCCTTGAGTGCGACAATATGCTCCTTCAACAAAATATTTTCTTGTGTGAGATACTTGTTTTGAACACGAGCTAACTCAATCATCTTGAAAGCTTCGATCTCAGTTGGGGTAAGAAGGTTATGATCAATTTGAAGGGTGTCTTCTACTGCTGGAGCTTGATCCTCCGTGGCCTTCTTGATCCTTTCATCCTTGTTGACCTTCGTGGGTTCTTCCCTCTTCAGATCTATCTTCATTAGCCAAGCATCATTGTCACCATTGTTGGAAGAGGGAGACGACATGATGTCTAGCCTGGAAAACCCTGACAGAAAACAGCTCGAAACGAAAACAGAGGAGATTTGCATGATACGGGAGTCAAAACCTTCGGGAGAATATATAATGAATTTTTACCGACCAAAATACGTAACGTGCAAGAAAACGGAGTCTGAAAGGCACACGAGGTGCTCACGAGGTAGGGGGCGCGCCCACCACCCTCGTGGGGCCCTCGTGTCCTTCTCGGACTGCTACTTATTTTTCTATTTTTTTAAATATTCCAAAACGGAGAAATATTGCCTTAAAAATTGTTTTGGAGTCGGTTTACTTACCGTACCACATACCTATTCCTTTCCGGAGTCTGAAACGTTCCGGAAAGTATCCCTTATGTATTCCTCCGGGGTTATGGTTTCAATAATATTGGTTTCAACATTTATGAGATTACCTGAGATATAATGTTTAATTCTTTGACCATTTACCACCTTCAGATTTGTGCCCTCGAAGTTGTTGATTTTTATGGCACCGGAATGATAGACCTCCTCGATGACATAGGGGCCTTCCCATTTAGAGAGAAGTTTTCCTGCAAAAAATCTTAAACGAGAGTTGTAAAGCAATACATAATCACCTACATTAAACTCACGCTTTTGTATCCTTTTGTCATGCCATCTTTTAACTTTTTCTTTAAACAACTTGGCATTTTCATAAGCCTGGGTTCTCCATTCATCAAGTGAGATAATATCAAATAACCTCTTCTCACCGGCAAGTTTAAAATCATAGTTAAGCTCTTTAATAGCCCAATAAGCCTTATGTTCTAGTTCGATAGGTAAGCGACATGCTTTTCCATAAACCATTTTATACAGAGACATACCCATAGGATTTTTGTATGCAGTTCTATAGGCCCATAATGCATCATCAAGTTTCTTAGACCAATTCTTTCTAGACCAATTAACAGTCTTTTGCAAAATTAATTTGAGCTCTCTATTGCTCAACTCTACTTGACCACTAGACTATGGGTGATAAGGGGATGCAATTCTATGATTAACATCATATTTAGCAAGCATTTTACGGAAGGCACCATGAATAAAGAGTGGACCACCATCAGTCATTAAATATCTAGGGAGTCCAAATCTCGGAAAAATAACTTCCTTAAGCATTTTAATAGAAGTGTTATGATCAGCACTACTAGTTGGAATAGCTTCTACCCACTTAGTAACGTAATCAACAGCAACTAAAATATGTGTGTATGCATTAGAGGCAGGAAAAGGTCCCATATAATCAAAGCCCCAAACATCAAATGGTTCAATAACAAGTGAATAATTCATAGGCATTTCTTGACGTCTACTAATATTGCCAATTATTTGACGTTCATCACAAGACAAGCCAAACTTACGGGCATCCTTGAAGAGAGTAGGCCAATAAAAACTAGATTGCAATACCTTATGTGCAGTTCTATCTCCAGCGTGGTGTCCTCCATAAGACTCGGAATGACACTTGCATAGGATCTGTTCTTGTTCATGCTCAGGTACACAACGTCTAATAACACCATCTACTCCTTCCTTATAAAGATGTGGGTCAACCCAAAAGTAATGTCTTAAATCATAGAAAAACTTTTCCTTTTGCTGGTATGTGAAGCTAGGTGGTATAAACTTAGCAACAATATAATTAGCATAATCAGCATACCATGGAGTACTACGAGAAGTACTTATAACATTTAATTGTTCATCAGGAAAGTCATCATTAATAGGTAGTGGGTCATCAAGAATATTTTCTAACCTAGACAGGTTGTCTGCAACAGGGTTCTCAGCTACCTTTCTACCAACAATATGCAAATCAAATTCTTGTAGCAAGAGAACCCATCTAATAAGTCTAGGTTTAGCATCTTTATTTTCTATAAGATATTTAATAGCAGCATGACCAGTTTGAATAGTTACTTTAGAATCAACAATATAAGATCTGAACTTATCACAAGCAAATACAACTGCTAAAAGCTCTTTTTCAGTAGTAGCATAATTTCTTTGAGCATTGTCTAGAGTCTTACTAGCATAATGAATAACATTTAATTTCTTATCAGCTCTTTGCCCTAGAACAGCACCTACAGCATAATCACTAGCATCACACATAATTTCAAAGGGTAAATTCCAATCAGGTGGCTGAACAATAGGTGCAGAGACTAATGCTTTCTTAAGTATTTCAAATGCTTCTACACAATCATCATCAAAGACAAATGGTATATCTTTTTGCAATAAATTAGTCAGAGGCCGAGAAATTTTTGAGAAGTCCTTAATGAACCTCCTGTAAAATCCAGCGTGACCAAGGAAACTTCTTATAACTTTGATGTCCTTGGGACATGGCATCTTTTCAATAGCATCAACCTTGGCTTTATCAACTTCAATACCTCTTTCGGAAACTTTGTGCCCCAAGACAATACCTTCATTAACCATAAAGTGGCACTTTTCCCAATTCAAGACAAGATTAGTTTCTTCACATCTCTGCAAAACTCGATCAAGATTGCTCAAGCAATCATCAAAAGAGGAACCATAGACGGAAAAGTCGTCCATGAAAACCTCACAAATCTTTTCACAAAAGTCAGAGAATATAGCCATCATGCATCTTTGAAAGGTAGCAGGTGCATTACATAAACCAAAAGGCATACGTCTATAAGCAAAAGTACCAAAAGGGCATGTAAAAGTAGTCTTTGATTGATATTTAGCCGACACAGGTATTTGAGAGAAACCAGAATAACCATCTAGAAAGCAATAGTGTGTATGTTTGCATAATCTTTCTAGCATTTGATCAATAAAAGGTAAGGGGTAATGATCTTTCTTAGTAGCTTTATTTAATTTCCGGAAATCAATTACCATAATATAACCTGTGATAATTCTTTGTGGAATCAATTCATCTTTATCATTAGGGACAACAGCAATACCTCCCTTCTTAGGGACACAATGGACAGGACTTACCCACTCACTATCAGCAACGGGATAGATTATGCCTGCCTCCAGAAGCTTGAGTATTTCTTTTCTTACCACTTCTTTCATTTTAGGATTCAGACGTCGTTGAGGATCACGAACTGGTTTGGCATCTGCTTCCAAATTTATTTTATGTTGACATAGAGTGGTACTAATGCCCTTAAGATCATCAAGAGTATATCCAATAGCAGCACGATGCTTCTTCAGAGTTTTCAATAATCTTTCTTCTTCATGCTCTGAAAGGTTAGCACTAATAATAACAGGATATATCTTCTTTTCATCAAGATAAACATATTTAAGATTATCAGGCAAAGGTTTAAGCTCAAACACGGGATCACCCTTGGGTGGAGGAGGATCCCCTAAAATTTCAACAGGCAAATTGTGTTTTAGAATAGGTTCCTGTTTAAAGAATACTTCATCTATTTCCCTTCTTTCATTCATGAACATATCATTTTCATGGTCTAGCAAATAGTGTTCTAAAGGATCACTAGGAGGTACGGCAATAGAAGCAAGACCAATAATTTCGTCCTTACTAGGCAATTCTTCCTCACGATGTTGTTCACTAAATTTAGAGAAATTAAACTCATGAACCATATCATCCAAACCAACAGTAACAATATTCTTAGTGCAGTCTATGGTAGCATTGACAGTATTCAAGAAGGGTCTACCAAATATAATTGGACAAAAGCTATCTTGCGGAGAAGTAAGAACAAGAAAATCAGCAGGATATTTAGTTTTCCCACACAAGACTTCAACATCTCTAACAATTCCAATTGGTGCAATAGTATCTCTATTAGCAAGTTCAATAGTAACATCAATATCTTCTAACTCAGCAGGTGCATTTTCATTCTTAATTTCTTTGTATAATTCATGAGGTATAACACTAGCACTAGCACCCATATCACATAAACCATGATAACAATGATCTCCTATTTCAACAGAAATAATAGGCACGCCTGCCACAGGTCTATGTTTATCCTTATCACAAGGTTTAGCAATTCTAGCAGTTTCACCTTCGAACTGAATAACATGCCCATAAATATTATCAGACAAGAGATCTTTAACAATAGCAATATTAGGTTCTACTTTAACTTTCTCAGGAGGTGTATAAGTTCTAATATTGCTTTTACGAACAACAGTTAAAGCTTTAGCATGATCCTTTATTCTAACAGGGAAAGGTGGTTTCTCAACATAAGAAGTAGGAACAATAGGATCATTATAAGTGACAGTCTTTTCTTCAACTTTAATAGGTGCAGCTACTTTTACTTCTATGGGAGGATGATATTTAAACCACTTCTCCTTAGGGAGATCAACATAAGTAGCAAAAGATTCATAGAAAGAAGCTACTATCTCAGAGTCAAGTCCACATTTAGTGCTAAACTTATGGAAAATATCGGTGTCCATAAAAGATTAACACAATCAAACTTAGGTGTCATACCTGACTCCTTACCTTCGTCGAGGTCCCAATCTTCAGAGTTGCGTTTAATTCTATCCAATAAATTCCATCTGAATTCAATAGTCTTCATCATAAAAGAGCCAGCACAAGAAGTATCGAGCATGTTGCGATTGTTTTCAGAAAGCCAAGCATAGAAACTTTGCATAATTATTTCCCTCTGGAGTTCATGATTGGGGCATGAATATAACATTGATTTAAGCCTCCCCCAAGCTTGAGCGATGCTTTCTCCTTTGCGAGGCCAGAAATTATATATATAATTGCGATCACGATGAACAAGATGCATAGGGTAATACTTTTGATGAAATTCGAGCTTCAATCTTTTATAGTCCCATGATCTCATATCATCACATTGCCTATACCATACCAATGCGTCTCCCTTCAAAGATAAAGGGAAGACCTTCTTCTTAGCAACGTCATTGGGTATACCTACAAGCTTAAATAATCCACAAACTTCATCCAAATATATTAAGTGCTCATCAGGATGCTTTGTTCCATCTCCTGTAAAAGGATTAGCTAGCAGTTTTTCCATCATAGCCACAGGAAATTCAAAAGGAGTTTCATTTTCAATAGGTTCAGTAGGTTGAGGAGCAACTATTTGCTCTACTGGACGGGGTGAAGATACCCCGAACAAGCCCCTCAGAGAATTAGTTTCCATAGTAACAAGTGACAGTAAATTTCAGCACACTATATAAATTTTTCCTTACCAAATTCCACCTACCAAAGGCGCTACACTCCCTGGCAACGGCGCCAGAAAGGAGTCTTGATGACCCACAAGTATAGGGGATCTATTGTAGTCCTTTCGATAAGTAAGATGTCGACCCCAACGAGGAGCAGAAGGAAATGATAAGCGGTTTTCAGCAAGGTATTCTCTGCAAGTACTAAAATAAGTGGTAACAAATAGTTTTGTGATAGGATAAATTGTAACGAGCAACAAGTAACAAAAGTAAATAAAGTGCAGCAAGGTGGCCCAATCCTTTTGTAGAAAAGGGCAAGCCGGAACAAACTCGTATAATAGGAAAAGCGCTCCCGAGGACACATGGGAATATCGTCAAGCTAGTTTTCATCACGTCCATATGATTCGCGTTCGATACTTTGATAATTTGATTTGTGGGTGGACCAGTGCTTGGGTGCTGTTCTTACTTGAACAAGCATCCCACTTATGATTAACCTCTATTGCAAGCATCCGCAACTACGACAAAAGTATTAAGGTAAACCTAACCATAGCATGAAACATGTGGATCCAAATCAGCCCCTTACGAAGCAACGCATAAAGTAGGGTTTAAGCTTCTGTCACTCTAGCAACCCATCATCTACTTATTACTTCCCAATGCCTTCCTCTAGGCCCAAATAATGGTGAAGTGTTATGTAGTCGACGTTCACATAACACCACTAGAGGCTAGACAACATACATCTTATCAAAATATCAAACGAATACCAAATTCACATGACTACTCATAGCAAGACTTCTCCCTTGTCCTCAGGAATGAACTTAATTACTCACAAAGCATATTCATGGTTATAATCAGAGGGGTAATAATATGCATATAGGATCTGAACATATGATCTTCCACCAATTAAACCAACTAGCATCAACTACAAGGAGTAATCAACACTACTAGCAACCTACTAGCACCAATCCCGGACTTCGAGACAAGAATTGGATACAAGAGATGAACTAGGGTTTGGAGATGAGATGGTGCTGGTGAAGATGTTGATGGAGATTGCCCTCTCCCGATGAGAGGAGTGTTGGTGATGACGATGGTGCTGATTTCCCCCTCCCGGAGGGAAGTTTCCCCGGCAGAACAGCTCTGTCAGAGCTCTAGATTGGATCCGCCAAGGTTCCGCCTCGTGGCTGCGGAGTCTCGTCCCGAAAAATTCCTTCTTATTTTTTTTCTCATCGAAAGACCTCATATAGGAGAAGATGGGCATCGGAGAGCCACCAGGGGGCCCATGAGGTAGGGGGCGCGCCCTAGGGGGGGCGCCCCCACCCTCGTGAGGAGGGTGTGGGCCCCCTGGCCTTCATCTTTGGCGTGGATTTTTCTTTATTTCTTTTAAGACATTCCGTGGAGTTTTAGGACTTTTGGAGTTGCGCAGAATAGGTCTCTAATATTTTCTCCTTTTCTAGACCAGAATCCCAGCTGCCGGCAATCTCCCTCTTTATGTAAACCTTGTGAAATAAGAGAGAATAGCCATAAGTATTGTGATATAAAGTGAAATAACAGTCCATAATGCGATAAATATCGATATAAAAGCATGATGCAAAATGGACGTATCATCAACGTGGTCAACGACCGACATGCATCTGAAGTGGACTGTACGTGGAGAGGCCCACAGCTGGGTCCACGGCCGCACGCAAGGAAATGCCTCCTTATTACGCGCAAAATAATGATTCCTCCACCTGACATCAGGGACCCACCGAAAGGGCCTTTGTATGTCACGAAAAAAACGATACCATCGCTGACAGCTCGGACCCACCAGCTATATCTTCGCATGCAAGGAAGTGCCTTCTTATTACGCACAAAAAAATGAATACTCCCCCTATTAGCTGGGACCCAGTATAGTGGCAGGCTGACTTGTGGGCCTACTAAGTTGACGGGGACGGAGGGCTTTGTCAACTTAGTCAATATGCACGATTCTAGCTCCAGTGACCGTACGATGTCCATCCAACGGCCGTAGTGCTTCTTCAACCTCTGGTCTTCTTGCTCCAGCCGCCCAAACCAGCGCCGGTCGTGCCTCATGCTCCTGCCTCCCGTGGCCGGCTGCGATGCGGCGGAGGCCTCACCGCACCCTACTACTCCCACCGCTGGCCAGGCCATCCCTCTACTCACCCACACCCCCTGTTACTCTGCGGCGATGGCGGCCTCACACCGCAGCGAACCAGTGCCCTCGTACTCCTCTACGCGTGGGCATCCACTGCCGCGTCTTCCCCAGCTCCGCGCCGTCCCCTTCCTAAGCCTCACCGTCGTCCACCACCCTAGTGCTCTCGGCGCGGCGTGGTCAACATGGTTAAGGAACGGCTTCCATCGGACGTAGACTGTACGTGGAGAGGCTAATACTTGGGTCCACGGCCACAGCAAAGAAGTACGTCCTTATTACGTGCAAAATAATTATTCCTCCACCTGACAGTGGGGACCCACCGGACGGGCCACCGTATTTCGCCCCCCTGACTGCTGGGACCCACCAGCTACATCTTCGCACGCAAGGAAGTGCCTGACAGTCGGGACCCACCAATATGTACGTAGCGTTGTCATTCTGGTCGCGAACATGTACGTACATACTGGTCAATGTAGAGGCGCGCATGTGTCGTAGTAGAGGCGCGCACATGTCGTAGTAGAGGCGCGCACGTAGCATGTACACGTACATACAGCGGTCAGGGTGCAAGAAAGAAAATACGGCCACGTATGTGTACATACGGGCGGGGTCTCGAACGCCTACTCGCGCATACGTACGGCCGGGGCTCGTGTACACTGCTGGGTCGGAACGGAGAAACAGCGTCGTCGTCGTGTTGGCAACGGAATGCGTCGTGTTCATGGGGAGGCAATGGAATGCGTGGGAGCCAACCAGCTGGGTCAGAACAGAATGCGTGGTCGTGTTCATCGGGAGGGCTTGGACGGAACACGCGATGGAAACGAGGCCTGGCGTACCGCACAATGGAGGAAACGGACCTCCTACGTTCGGAACGGGGTCCTGTTGATCGGGAGGGGTCTGGCGTACCGCAAAACGGAGGAAACGGACCTCCTACGGTCGAAACAGGGGTCCTGTTGATCGGGAGGGGTGTGGCGTACCGCAAAACGGACGAAACGGACTTGTGTTGGAGCGCTACGGTCGAAACGGGGGTCCTGTTCATCGGGAGGGGTGTGGCGTACCGCAAAACGGGACTCCACGGGATACTATTCATCTCCACCGTCGACCCCCTCCAGCCTCCACGAGCTACAGTTCATCCACCGTCGACCTCCTCCCGCCTCCACGTGCGACTGTTCATCCACGGGCTCTTGTTCATCCAGCCTCCACCGCGCGCTACTCCACCGGCTACTATTCAACCAGCCCTCTCCACGGGCTCCTGTTCAACCACCCCTCCATGGGCTACTGTTCATCCTGCCCTCCACCGTCTACTGTTCATGCTGCCCTCCACGGGGTGGTCCTATTCATCCAGCCCACCACGGGGTCCTGTTCATCCAGCCCCAACCGGCTCGATCGATCAGGGTCATGTTCATCCAGAGGCAACACCACGGGGTCCTGTTCATCCACCCCCACCGGGAACTGTTC
>NC_041386.1:184471822-184473459 GCF_002162155.2 Triticum dicoccoides | reverse complement strand
CCGCAACGCTCACTGTTCATCCAGAGGCAGCATCGATCGGCTTCAGTTAGCAGCAGTAGCGAAGGAATCGCTCGATCGGGTTCAGTTAACATCCATCGATCGATCGCTCAGGTTCAGTAACGTGTAGCCTGTAGTGCAATCGCTCGGGTTCAGTTAGAGCCCAACGCCTCGCTCGGGTTCAGTTAGAGCCAACCCATTGCACACACGCGCGTACGTGTATGAGAGAAATGTGCATCGCTCGGCTCCCGACCTCCCACCGTAACCGGAACTTCCCGAAATTTTCCTCCCCCTTGCTTCTACCACGGTTTTTTCCGTCATGGACGGCCCAAAGAATGTCATGCAGCTGCGTCTCTGGCCCGCCCAGGACGAAAAGCCAATTTTCTGTCATGATTTTTTGTCATAGAAGTAGGAGCCCACCACATCTATGATGATACCGGGTTTTGTCACAATTATCGTCATAGAAGTGTCATATGTATGACAGAAAAAATTTCGTTCGGCCCAAAATGTCACGGATGTGTCTTTTCTTTGTAGTGAATTGGTTTCACAACCTAGGAGAGTATGGCGTCTAGCAAGGGAAATTACCACCGTAGAGGTCCTTACTTTGATGGTACTAATTTTGCTAGTTGGAAGCCTAAGATGAAAATGCATATTCTTGGTCAAAACCCCGCCATTTGGGCTATTGTGCGTATTGGCTTGCAAGGTGATTTCTTTGAGGATGGAAAAGAATCGAATCGTGAAGCGACAGCGGAAGAACTGAAGATGTTGCAATACAATGCTCAAGCTTGCGATATTCTCTTCAACGGATTGTGTCCCAAAGAATTCAACAAAATCAGTTGCCTTGAGAATACAAAGGAAATTTGGGATACTTTGGTTGATATGCACAAAGGTACCGAGTCCGTCAAGGAATCCAAATTGGATGTGCTTCAAAGTCAACTTGACAAGTTCAAGATGAAGGATGGTGAAGGAGTTGCTGAGATGTGCTCTAGGCTTGCTCTCATCTCAAATGAGATTGTCGGCTTAGGAAGCGAAGAGATGACGAAAAATTCATCATCAAGAAGATCCTAAGAGCCTTGAATGGAAAATATGATACTGTGTGCACCTTGATCCAAATTATGCCTAATTACAAAGATCTCAAGCCCACGGAAGTCATTGGCAGGATTGTAGCTCATGAGATGTCACTCAAGCATAAGGAAGAGCTCCACAACAAGTCTAGTGGTGCTTACAAAGCTTTAAGTGGTGCTCCTACAACATCAAGTGAGAAACAAGTCTTTAATGAAGAATTGAGCTTAATGGTGAAGAACTTCAATGTGACGCCCGGATAATTAAGCTACAGTGATCCCACGCTAATGGTGCCACGTCACCACGGTTACCGCTACCAATCTATCGTTAGATCAAAACCGGTCCAAATCAAATTCAAAGTTTGGTAAATAATAAAAGTTTTCAGACATTAAAATAAAAATGTTCGGTTTGTACTAAATATTACATAGATAAATATGGTGTAGTAAACACATTTTTATAAAAGGCCTAAATGATTTAAAATGATTTAAAACAGAAAAGTAAATAAATAAAAGAAAAGAAAATACGAAAAAGAAAAACTAAACAAACAAACAAAGAAAAAAAACCCGGGCTTCGGCCCG
>NC_041386.1:184463482-184471021 GCF_002162155.2 Triticum dicoccoides | reverse complement strand
GCTCGATCTGGAGCCACCGACGCCCGTCTCCGGCTCGCCTCCACCCCTCGCTCCTCTTCCCCGACCTGATCTGGATCGGGAAGGGGCAAAGAGCCCGACGCCCCCTTCATCAACGCCGTTGCCGTACGACACAACCACCGCACGTGGACAATGTCGCCGCCTCGTCCCGCCACTACCTCGTCGGACCGCCTCCCCGTCTCCGTTGATCGTCCCCGTCCTCCTCCCCACGGGTCGCCCCCGAGCCTCGACGCCCATGTGCCCCTGCAAACGCCGGTGAGGCCCTCGGCCTCCGCCTCCCCTCTTCCCTTCCTTTCGTCCGCGCTCATCGCGCCCGGCCGCGTCCCGCAGCTCCGCACGACGCGAGCCCCGCACCTAGTGTGTCCCCGCTCGTCCGCCCGCGGCCTGTCGGCGTCGCCCGCTTGTGCGCCTTGTGTTGGAGCCGCCTTCCCCCTACCACCGCCCCGACTCCGCCCCGGTGTGTTCGCGCCTCACCCGGCTCACGCCCGACGCATGGCCGCGCCACTGCTCCTCTGTGAGCCACTGCGCCCGCTGTGCTGCTCTCCCCTGCGCGCTCGGACGGCTCACCGCCTCGCACGCGCCCCGTCTCGTGCGCGCCCACCATGGCCGTCTCCCCTGCTGCTGCTCTTGCCGCCATCCCGTGGCGCCGCCCTTCGTTCCCTTGGCCGGCGTCGTGGGCGCCGGCGGCCTCGCCACGCCCGTGGCTGCCCCCCCTTCCTGTCGATCTGGGCGCTCGCCCAGTCGGGCGCCGACGCCCAGCGCCCGCACCACTATGGCCTCTAAGCCAATGACGAAGGGGCCCCACGCCCCCAGAGAACGTGTCTGTTAAAAAAAAGAAGTTAAAAAAATAAATCAATAATAAATAATAAAAATAATTAATTAATTAATTAACTAATTAATTAACTTAATTAATTCTGATTAATTTAGCGAATTAAGATTAATTAATCTAATCACTAATTAACCTAATTAACTACTGTTAATTAGCTAACAGAGTATGACAGTGGGGCCCACCCCCTATTATTACTAATTAGGTTAATTAAAATGTTTAATTAAAAATGTGTCACTGACCAGTGGGACCCACTGGTCAAGTTGACCAGTCAACTCTGTTGACTGCTGACATCAGCATGACATCATGCTGATGTCATTATTCCATTTTCGAATTAATTTAAATAACTAATTAAATTCCAGAAATTAATAAAATCTTTAGAAAATCATAACTTTTAATCCGTAACTCGGATTAAATTATTTTCAACATGAAAGTTGCTCTGAACGACGAGATGATTCCGGATACGCAACCTGTTCATCCGCCACACCCCCCTAACCTATCGAACTCGCAACTTTCCCCCTCCGGCTCCTCTGCCCAAAAACACGGAACCCCGGGAATACTTCCTGGATGCTTCCCCCCTTCACCGGTATCACCTCATACCGCGTTAGAACACGTCTAGCTCTGCCTGTTATCCTGTTATGCACTTGCTTGCTATGTATTTACTGTTTCTCCCCCCTCTTCTCTTCGGTAGACCCCGTGACGATGCTGATGCCCCAGTTCGACTACGGTGTTGGTGACTCGTCCTTCTTGCCAGAGCAACCAGGCAAGCCCCCCCTTGATCACCACATATCGCCTACTCTTCTCTATACTGCTTGCATTAGAGTAGTGTAGCTTGTTACTGCTTTCCGTTAATCCTATCCTGATGCATAGCCTGTCCTTGCTACTACTGTTGTTACCATTACCTGTTATCCTACTGCTTAGTATAGGATGCTAGTGTTCCATCAGTGGCCCTACACTCTTGTCCGTCTGCCATGCTATACTACTGGGCCGTGATCACCTCGGGAGGTGATCACGGGCATATGCTATATACTTTACACTGTTATATTACTGGTGATACTGTTTGGAGATGGGGGCTGAAGGGGCAGGTGGCTCCATCCAGGTAGTGGTGGGCCTGAGTTCCCGACGGCCCCCGATTGTTACTTTGTGGCGGAGCGACAGGGCAGGTTGAGACCACCTAGGAGACAGGTGGGCCTGGCCCTGTTCGGTGTTCGCGGATACTTCACACGCTTAACGAGATCTTGGTATTTGATCTGAGTGTGGCCATTTGGTCTATATGCACTAACCATCTACGCGGGAGTAGTTATGGGTATCCCGGCGTCGTGGTATCAGCCGAAGCCTTCGTGACGTCAGCGACTGAGCGGCGCGCGCCGGGTTGGACTGCGTTAACGCAACTTCCTTTGTAATGGAGGTTGCTAGGTCTGCTCACCGGCCGCGTATGCAACGTGCAGGTGTGCTAAGGGCGATGGGCCCAGACCCCTGTGCGCTTAGGTTTAGACCGGCGTGCTGACCTCTCTGTTGTGCCTAGGTGGGGCTACGACGTGTTGATCTTCCGAGGCCGGGCATGACCCAGGAAAGTGTGTCCGGCCAGATGGGATCGAGCGTGTTGGGTTATGTGGTGCACCCCTGCAGGGAAGTTAATCTATTCAAATAGCCGTGATCTTCGGTAACAGGACGACTTGGAGTTGTACCTTGACCTTATGACAACTAGAACCAGATACTTAATAAAACACACCCTTCCAAGTTCCACAGACAACCCGGTGATCGCTTTTCTACAGGGCGACGAGGAGAGGATCGCCGGGTAGGATTATGCTATGCGATGCTACTTGGAGTTGCTACTTGGAGATGCTACTTGGAGAACTTCAATCTACTCTCTTCTACATGCTTCAAGACGGAGGCTGCCAGAAGCGTAGTCTTCGATAGGACTAGCTATCCCCCTCTTATTCTGGCATTCTGCAGTTCAGTCCACTGATATGGCCTTCTTACACATATACCCATGCATATGTAGTGTAGTTCCTTGCTTGCGAGTACTTTGGATGAGTACTCATGGTTGCTTTCTCCCCCCTTTTTTCCCCTTTCCTTTCTTTCTGGTTGTCGCCACCAGATGCTGGAGTCCAGGAGCCAGACGCCACCGTCGACGACGACTACTACACTGGAGGTGCCTACTACTACATGCAGGCCGCTGACGACGACCAGGAGTAGTTTAGGAGGATCCGAGGCAGGAGGCATGTGCCTCTTTCGATCTGTATCCCAGTTTGTGCTAGCCTTCTTAAGGCAAACTTGTTTAACTTATGTCTGTACTCAGATATTGTTGCTTCCGCTGACTCGTCTATGATCGAGCACTTGTATTCGAGCCCTCGAGGCCCCTGGCTTGTATTATGATGCTTGTATGACTTATTTATGTTTTAAAGTTGTGTTGTGATATCTTCCCGTGAGTCCCTGATCTTGATCGTACACATTTACGTGCATGATTAGTGTACGATTGAATCGGGGGCGTCACAAGTTGGTAACAGAGCCGACTACCTGTAGGAATCCCCTTTCCAACTCCTTGGCCGAAGTTGAGTCTAGTCATTGCAAAACTTTTACTAACTTGGTTGTGTGCCTTACGGGCCCACGTCGCCATTGGGTGGTATTAGGATCTTTTATTCCTCGACCTATACTCTGGGACTTTTATCTCTCTTCTATTCGGGTTAAATGATTTTTGCTAAATCTAACATTAGGATCTCGTTATCACTTTCACCCGGAGAGCCCCTTATTAATGATGATCGTCTGCGGCATGTGAAGACCCTGAAGATACTCTCCGTTGTTAACCCGAGAACTTATGTTCATCGCATTTGCAATTCCCCTTCCACCGTCAACCCTTATGGATAACTACTTGCAGTTGTTATTCTTACATTCATCCCCAGTTGGTCTTGTTATTACCAGATACCTCGAAACACTCGTCGTTGTTTCGATAATCCTTTGAGCTTATCGCCTTGCTGTTCTTTGTCACCTGAATACCCCTATGGATAATTCTCGCACTTATCGAGTATCCGCTCATCCCCTAGTTGTTCATGTGTTTCACAATGGTCTTCGAAATACTATTTGATCCTCCAAAAATCCTTAATAGCTTATTGCTCTGCAATACTTGTCTGCTTGCATTATGGATGCTTTCCATATGTCTGGCAATATTCGTTAGTATCCTTAGGCACCATCATTTTGATCCTATTGATTCAGCATGTGTGCGAATGCACACAATCATCTATCAACCCTTCTAAATTATCCTTCCGGCTCAGACAACATTTTTGAACATGAGATGGTTCTCGACCAAACTATTTGTCGTCCATTGTGCCTCTGGTATATCCAACTTATCCATCCTTGATCAGAGCGACTGCTTCTGATCCTTTGTTTTGGAAATCGAAATTCCTTTATTATCTAAGCATCGAATTATTCTGATGTTCTATAATATGATGCCCGTGCATTCTTCTTCCTCTGGTTGAGTACCGATGCTCACATCAGATCCCTTGTGGACCATCGGTTCCTTTGTTGGATTTTATCCAACAGTGTCCTTCATATTGAATAACCTTGAGAGCCTTTCCATGGGTATATAATGCCTTGGTAAATTGTATCATCTGCTTTTGAACAATGCTCTACTTTCGAGCTTGTATTAAATACCCCGAAGTTTGTGGTATATGTTAGTAAGATGCCCTGATGGGTTGAACCTATGCCTTCCTTACTATGTGTGAACTCGGAAGTTTTCACGGGTCATACTCATCTGGTATTTCACCCGGTAAAACTTTCAACACTAATGCCATTATCGAAACGAGAAGTGAATGTAAGGTTATGCTTTGGAGAAGTGGGAGTCGACCTTGAACTTTGTGTTCATGCCCATGGAACCGAGGTGGAACTTATCATGGAAACTTCTTGTAATAATAACTATTTCCTTGGTATAATATCATCTGGTACCTGTGAATTGATCCTTTGCTATCATGGCTCCGACCATGATTGATCCCCTTTGATTCCATTCCTCAGACAAGATGAAGTACTTGTCTTCTGCAGATCACTTCACGTGTCCACCCTCTACTCTGCTCTACCGTCGAGTATTACAATCTGGTATCTCAAGAATATCATGGAACATCATAACTTCTTATGGGTTCTTCATCAATTGTTATTACTCACCAGGTCCAATTGTTCTTAGGTTCTAGGTTGTTGTCAACCGAGAACACCGACTAGTGAAATTATTCCGCACTACAAATCAAATACCCCTAGTATTTTTACTGGGAAATTCTGAATTCAACCTGGTCATTCCTAGACTATCGGCTGCGTCCTGGTCTTGCTATCTTTGACTGTGCTACCTCGTCCTCCTCTGGTGCACGAGTTCTTAAGTGTGTGAGCACGACTTACGTCGGGCTTTCAACATCATGTTGCTTGTCTTGAAAGGCAACTTTGGTTGTGAGCTTGCATCTTATATATTGATCCTATAACTTGTCGCTTCGTTATTCCCTTTCTTGTTGCCGTTGATGTTTGATTGCATCTTCATGAAACCTTTCGACAAAGGGTCTGTGATGTGTAAATTCAAAACTTCTAGCAACCCTATTGCTTTGCAGTTATTGGTCTATAGTTTCATTCTAAGGCTATTTGCTTATTGAATCATCATTCAAACATTGATCGTGCTACCTAGTCCAGATTCCTGGGTGCACCCTTCTATCATTGTTCAGTTGTGTATGTTTCCCTCGAGCATACATCATCATATCATTTGATCTGACAAATGATATTTCCTTGTTCACCTAATTGTGGAAATCCATCCTTTGGCATTCTCGATGAATTGTTGCTGAGCCTATCAGCCACCTCCTCATCCTCTCCTTGGTTTACTGATGAACTCTTATTTCAGAGCTCACTTCCATAGTTCATTTCTGAGAATCTCACAATGTCATCTCGTCAAATTGTATTGCACCTTTTCTTCTCAGGCATCCTGGGTCTAAGGTATCCTGACACCAATCAAATCTGAATCTTGGTCAGATATGATGGTTGGAACATATTTCCAAGAGTTATAACGTTGGTCTTTGTATGACCCGATGAGGTGGTGTCATACCTAGCCCACCTGGCCGGAGGACCTATTGTTAATGTTTCCTTTTTAACAAGGTTATCCATTCTTCCCTGAGGAAATTGTAAGACTTATTCTACAAGTTATTCCTGATGGATCCTTTGTGTTTCCAAAGTCTGATCTTCACCTGATGACCATGTCAATGCTATCTCGAAGCATGTCAATGGTACTCCGATTTTCAACAGGAACATTTGAAGCACGATGCTAAATTTTATTTATCATTTATCCTAACACCGTTGTATGGGTAATATCATGATATTCCTCCCCCCTTACCTAAAGGGGTTTTCTACGTTATATCCCGTCATGAATATCATGCGTTGCTTGCCCTTGGGAAGGATATACCCCCTGATATATGTGTTTAAACACATTTTCCTTTCCATTGTTCTGTTAAATCTGATAATCTTATTTTCCTTTCCATTGGTTGGTTTAACCTTTCTTGAGGTCTATATAATCTAAGCAGTATTATTCTCCTGCTTATGTAAACACCTCGGTGTACAACTCTGTCAGTAAGACCCTGTTACTATTGTTGATGACATTTCAGTAACCACCGATGGACGAGAACTTTGCCTATTGGTCCGCCTCGTTTCAACGAGCAGGAAAATGGTTCTCCTTGTCCCTCGCCTTGGTACCGATGTAGTTGCTGACATATAACTGACGGGCTAACCTCTGACATGCCTTACTTGCATGATCGTGCAAGACATCACCGCCTTCCTACTTTTAACCCACATGGTGGGCCCATAACCCACAGTTCCACAGGATCGAAACCTGACTCTCCTGTACACCCCCTGTTCCCAAAGTTATTCCTCACGCGTGGCCTAGTGTGTAATTCACGAGCCACCTTCCGATGAGATCATCAATATGGTATCAGACGCAATACTTATTCCCATTGCTCTGAACCCCTTTCACACTTCGCTTCAGGCAACGAACGATTGCCTATGCGCTTGAAACTTCTATTTTTGCACCTTCTTGCTTTGCTCTCGATATTGTCTTAAATTTCAATTCGAGAGTTACTTTCCGCCACCTTCCTCGTTGTTGTCTACCAGATAGTCTACCCTGCAGAGGTCCATTCTTCCGGTATACCCCCTTAATCTTTCGTTAGTATGATGAAGACTACGAAGGAAGGATGGCCACTTCATCATGATGGCCTGGAGCAGAGAAATGAAGACATCACCAAAAAGGGATCAACTACTTCGGAAAGAGCAATTAAAACCGAGAACACTCGCTAGAATTTCGTAACTAGAATCTTCTTCCCCCTTACGCCTCCTAAATCTCGGGACGAGATTTCTTGTAGTGGAGGAGAATTGTGACGCCCGGATAATTAAGCTACAGTGATCCCACGCTAATGGTGCCACGTCACCACGGTTACCGCTACTAATCTATCGTTAGATCAAAACCGGTCCAAATCAAATTCAAAGTTTGGTAAATAATAAAAGTTTTCAGACATTAAAATAAAAATGTTTGGTTTGTACTAAATATTACATAGATAAATATGGTGTAGTAAACACATTTTTATAAAAGGCCTAAATAATTTAAAATGATTTAAAACAAAAAAGTAAATAAATAAAAGAAAAGAAAATACGAAAAAGAAAAACTAAACAAACAAACAAAGAAAAAA
>NC_041386.1:184420025-184463455 GCF_002162155.2 Triticum dicoccoides | reverse complement strand
AGCCGCCGCCGCCCGTCTCCGGCTCGCCTCCACCCCTCGCTCCTCTTCCCCGACCTGATCTGGATCGGGAAGGGGCAATGAGCCCGACGCCCCCTTCATCAACGCCGTTGCCGTACGACACAACCACCGCACGTGGACAATGTCGCCGCCTCGTCCCGCCACTACCTCGTCGGACCGCCTCCCCGTCTCCGTCGATCGTCCCCATCCTCCTCCCCACGAGTCGCCCCCGAGCCTCGACGCCCATGTGCCCCTGCAAACGCCGGTGAGGCCCTCGGCCTCCGCCTCCCCTCTCCCCTTCCTTTCGTCCGCGCTCACCGCGCCCGGCCGCGTCCCGCAGCTCCGCACGACGCGAGCCCCGCACCTAGTGTGTCCCCGCTCGTCCGCCCGCGGCCTGCCGGCGTCGCCCGCTTGTGCGCCCCGTGTTGGAGCCGCCTTCCCCCTGCCATCGCCCCGACTCCGCCCCGGTGCGTTCGCGCCTCACCCGGCTCACGCCCGACGCATGGCCACGCCCCTGCTCTTCTGTGAGCCGCTGCGCCCGCTGTGCTGCTCTCCCCTGCGCGCTCGGACGGCTCACCGCCTCGCACGCGCCCCGTCTCGTGCGCGCCCACCATGGCCGTCTCCCCTGCTGCTGCTCTTGCCGCCATCCCGTGGCGCCGCCCTCCGTTCCCTTGGCCGGCGTCGTGGGCGCCGGCGGCCACGCCGGCAGCCTCGCCACGCCCGTGGCTGCCCCCCCTTCCTGTCGATCTGGGCGCTCGCCCAGTCGGGCGCCGACGCCCAGCGCCCGCACCACTATGGCCTCTAAGCCAATGACGAAG
Organism: Triticum dicoccoides; assembly: GCF_002162155.2. Lineage (NCBI taxonomy): Eukaryota > Viridiplantae > Streptophyta > Magnoliopsida > Poales > Poaceae > Triticum > Triticum dicoccoides. The sequence goes on along the minus strand of NC_041386.1, from coordinate 184,462,640 downwards.
GGGCCCCACGCCCCCGGAGAACGTGTCTGTTAAAAAAAAGAAGTTAAAAAAATATAAAAAAATAAATCAATAATAAATAATAAAAATAATTAATTAATTAATTAACTAATTAATTAACTTAATTAATTTAGCTAATTAAGATTAATTAATCTAATGACTAATTAACCTAAATAACTACTGTTAATTAGCTAACAGAGTATGACAGTGGGGCCCACCCCCTATTATTACTAATTAGGTTAATTAAAATGTTTAATTAAAAATGTGTCACTGACCAGTGGGACCCACTGGTCAAGTTGACCAGTCAACTCTGTTGACTGCTGACATCAGCATGACATCATGCTGATGTCATTATTCCATTTTCGAATTAATTTAAATAACTAATTAAATTCCAGAAATTAATAAAATCTTTAGAAAATCATAACTTTTAATCCGTAACTCGGATTAAATTATTTTCAACATGAAAGTTGCTCTGAACGACGAGATGATTCCGGATACGCAACCCGTTCGTCCGCCACACCCCCCTAACCTATCGAACTCGCAACTTTCCCCCTCCGGCTCCTCTGCCCAAAAACACGGAACCCCGGGAATACTTCCCGGATGCTTCCCCCCTTCACCGGTATCACCTCATACCGCGTTAGAACACGTCTAGCTCTGCCTGTTATCCTGTTATGCACTTGCTTGCTATGTATTTACTGTTTCTCCCCCCTCTTCTCTTCGGTAGACCCCGTGACGATGCTGATGCCCCAGTTCAACTACGATGTTGGTGACTCGTCCTTCTTGCCAGAGCAACCAGGCAAGCCCCCCCTTGATCACCACATATCGCCTACTCTTCTCTATACTGCTTGCATTAGAGTAGTGTAGCTTGTTACTGCTTTTCGTTAATCCTATCCTGATGCATAGCCTGTCCTTGCTACTACTGTTGTTACCATTACCTGCTATCCTACTGCTTAGTATACGATGCTAGTGTTCCATCAGTGGCCCTACACTCTTGTCCGTCTGCCATGCTATACTACTGGGCCGTGATCACCTCGGGAGGTGATCACGGGCATATGCTATATACTTTACACTGTTACATTACTGGTGATACTGTTTGGAGATGGGGGCTGAAGGGGCAGGTGGCTCCATCCAGGTAGTGGTGGGCCTGAGACGGCCCCCGACTGTTACTTTGTGGCGGAGCGACAGGGCAGGTTAAGACCACCTAGGAGACAGGTGGGCCTGGCCCTGTTCGGCGTTCGCGGATACTTAACACGCTTAACGAGATCTTGGTATTTGATCTGAGTCTGGCCATTTGGTCTATACGCACTAACCATCTACGCGGGAGTAGTTATGGGTATCCCGGCGTCGTGGTATCAGTCGAAGCCTTCGTGATGTCAGCGACTGAGCTGCGCGCGCCGGGTTGGACTACGTTAACGCAACTTCCTTTATAATGGAGGTTGCTAGGTCTGCTCACCGGCCGCGTACGCAACGTGCAGGTGTGCTAAGGGCGATGGGCCCAGACCCCTGTGTGCTTAGGTTTAGACCGGCGTGCTGACCTCTCTGTTGTGCCTAGGTGGGGCTACGACGTGTTGATCTTCTGAAGCCGGGCATGACCCAGGAAAGTGTGTCCGGCCAAATGGGATCGAGCGTGTTGGGTTATGTGGTGCACCCCTGCAGGGAAGTTAATCTATTCGAATAGCCGTGATCTTCGGTAACATGACGACTTGGAGTTGTACCTTGACCTTATGACAACTAGAACCGGATACTAAATAAAACACACCCTTCCAAGTTCCATAGACAACCCAGTGATCGCTTTTCTACAGGGCGACGAGGAGAGGATCGCCGGGTAGGATTATGCTATGCGATGCTACTTGGAGTTGCTACTTGGAGATGCTACTTGGAGAACTTCAATCTACTCTCTTCTACATGCTTCAAGACGGAGGCTGCCAGAAGCGTAGTCTTCGATAGGACTAGCTATCCCCCTCTTATTCTGGCATTCTGCAGTTCAGTCCACTGGTATGGCCTTCTTACACATATACCCATGCATATGTAGTGTAGTTCCTTGCTTGCGAGTACTTTGGATGAGTACTCATGGTTGCTTTCTCCCCCCTTTTCCCCCCTTTCCTTTCTTTCTGGTTGTCGCAACCAGATGCTGGAGTCCAAGAGCCAGACGCCACCGTCGACGACGACTACTACACTGGAGGTGCCTACTACTACGTGCAGGCCGCTGACGACGACCAGGAGTAGTTTAGGAGGATCCCAGGCAGGAGGCATGTGCCTCTTTCGATCTGTATCCCAGTTTGTGCTAGCCTTCTTAAGGCAAACTTGTTTAACTTATGTCTGTACTCAGATATTGTTGCTTCCGCTGACTCGTCTATGATCGAGCACTTGTATTCGAGCCCTCGAGGCCCCTGGCTTGTATTATGATGCTTGTATGACTTATTTATGTTTTAAAGTTGTGTTGTGATATCTTCCCGTGAGTCCCTGATCTTGATCGTACACATTTGCGTGCATGATTAGTGTACGATTGAATCGGGGGCGTCACAACAAGTTCTACAAGAATAGAAGCAAAGAGAGAAGTTCCAAGTCAAGATCCAACAATGACAAACGATCTTCTAGTCGTGATCGTAATTGCTACAATTGTGGAAGACCTGGACACTATTCCAATGAGTGTACGGCTCCCTACAAGAAAATAGAAGATTCGCCTAAGAGGAGAAGTAAAAGAGATGAATCACCACCAAGAGAGAGAAGGAGTAGAGATGATCGTTATGACCGAAGACCCTCTCGTGGAAGCAAGGATTCAGAAAGGAAGGACAAGTCACCAAAGAGCTGCACAAGACGAAGACATCAAGCTCATGTTGGTGAATGGGTATCCGGTTCTGATCCGACAACTACTCTGAGAGAAGCTATCACTCCGACTCCGAATATACTCAAGATGAAGGTGTTTCCAGACTTGCACTTGTGTCATCCAACTCCTATGACATATTTGACTCACCAAATGAAGGAATTGGAAGATGCTTCATGGATAAAGGCCCCAAGGTATCACACCCTGTGTATATTGATTTCAATAGTAATGAAGATGATTTGCTAGGTGATGATGATTTACTTGTCGACCACACTAGAGATGAAAACTATGATGAAATTGCTAGTATTCATGCTAATCACTCGGACATGTCGGTGTTATACAAACGGTTTTTAACCCCTTTCCGCGACGGCATTTGGAACCTTCGCCTAGTGAGTGATGGCGATAAGGGGTCCTTCCCACACGACCCACAAACCGTCAGGGATATGCCCTCCTGGCACACACGCTCGGCAAAATGAGTTCGTGTGCGACCGGCGAGTGCTCAAATATAGAAATACGTACGATAGAGATAAAAAATACAATTATACAGGCGAAATTGTTTCCTGTCGCAAGTACATCCCACACAGTCAGTCCCCGCTAAACGTTTCCATTCGTATGTACATCCCACACAGTCGCTCCAAGGAAAACGTTTCCGTTCACAGGTACATCACACACAATTTCCCCTGTTAAATCGTTTGTGATAGCGTTGCCATTGCACATGATTTTAACAATTTTATCATTTGCGTTATTGAATGCATCACACACGGTGCGTAGAAGAAACTGTGTGGCAAAGGTTGTCCATCACACACAGTTTTTATGTGGTAAATGTTTGCGCAAAGCGGCCTAACGCAAACAGTTTTCAAGAGAAGGTCGTGTGTGATTATTCATTAATCTAACACTGTTTATTCCTAGAAACTGTGTTCGTTGCCTGAGGTCATCGCCCACGGTATTTTCTGAATAACCGTTTGCAATAGCCAAACCCAATTAGCAAGCTAATTCGCCATTAGCAGGCTAATTGCCCTATTATTAATAATCCATTTATTAATCTAATTGACATTCATATTAAGCACATAATATATTTCATTTCCATATTAAGGAAGCAGGATTTCATAATTGAAATACATCTGAGTATAACATGATATAGCTTCAGCACTCAGCTACCCCATTACACAACTGCACCAGCACCAAGTTTCACATGTAACATGTAGAACCTTTCGAAATTAGCATCATAGACGGTATATACACAGATGCATCTCATCTGGAAAATTGCTGAAGTGGAAGGCGAATATTGAGCCTTCATTCATGTTGAAGGTCTTTGCAACTTTAGGCCAGTGCATGTGGATGATTGACCGTACATCCTTTGTCCTCTTCAGGAACACTTCAATATTGAATCGTGGGTGTTGTATGAAAACCTTCCTCGCCTCCTGACCATAGAGGTGGTTTGAGAGGTAATCATCAGTGAACTGCTTTGGAAAGGCCTGAAAACAAGGATGTGCATAAATATCTTCTCTATATTGGAAATGGGGCAAAGGAATAAAAAAAGGCAAGGTATAATAGGTAGTACCATCTTGTAGTGACCTGATGTCTTCTTCATTGTGCAGACAAAGATCTTGTTGTTTTTTGTCACTAATTTCTTTATCCTAACAATCTTTCTGTGTTTCTTGACTTGATTGATATTCATGGACAACTCATTTTCCCATATGCAAAAAGGGTCGAACAGTGGGTCAAAACCTCTGACAGCAGGACCTACATGTGCAAGACCAAATTTTAAAAAACCTAAATATTAGAATGGTTCCTGCAATTGCACAATAATGTGCTATTTGACAACGGACCATGCACGTGCTAACCTCGATTGTAAACCTCAGTGCTTCCCATTGTTTATCTGCAACACATATAAGGTAGTTAGTCATCAGGTTAAGTAAGGGTTCGCATGCTATCAGTAAAATACGTTGATGAAAAATAAGCACATTGCATATTCATCGGATTAATTCAAGCCACATGGAAAACCCATTTATCCAAACCAAGCATGATTAAGAACTAGGAAATATAGCACTTGTATATATTTCTCATGTATTAAGTGCAGCCAAATTCGAATTATTCCTCACATGCACAACAATACAAAATTCTACCCACGACAATTGGACATCGCATTGCAGAATTGAACCAAGAAGTTAACTAAACAGCACAACAAACGAACCAAACATTAACTGAGCACCACATTGCACAATATAACATACTCCTAATAGAAGATAAGACAGTTAACCAAACCAAGCATGCTTAACAACTTGGAAAAATATAGCAATTGTATTTGTTTCTCATGTATTTACTACAGCCAAAGTAAATTTATTCCTCACATGGTATATAATAACAGAATGCACCCACAACTATTGAACATCGCAATGCAGAATTGAACCAAACAGTTAACTAAACACCATAACACAAATGAATCAAACGTTAACTGAGCACCACATTGCACAATGTATAACCAAACTAAGCATGCTTGATAACTTGGGAATATAGCAATTGTATTCGTTTCTCATGTATTTTGTAAAGATAAATTCAATTTATTTCTCACATGGAAGACAATACAAAATTGTAGCCTAAAGAATTGAACATCACATTTACATAATTCAACCAAACAGTTAACTGAAGATGACAACTAATTAACAAAACATTTAATAAGTGTGCACCACACTGCATGACATATAGAACATATACAGTAGAGCAACAGATTGCATGGTAAAATTAGATAGCACAATTCACTAGAATTTGTGAAGGAAAGGCAGGAGCAGCACACGCAACGGGTAAACTGAGCATGCTTAACCGGCGTAGCAAGCAAATGGCAAGGTGCTCCTCCAAGATCTGGGGGTCGACACGAATGGCAGCCATCGCGACCTCATCCATGCGTGCACCGTGATTTGCTTCTCCGCTGCCAAATGCTCCTTGAGATCCTAGCTATACTGCATGCACCATAGCTTAGGGCGGTGCTTATTTGGTGGAGGGGTCGGTGATTTGGGTGGAAGGTGTCGCGCCGGCGATCGGGGCATGTGGGATGTGTTGGAAATATGCCCTAGAGGCAATAATAAATTAGTTATTATTATATTTCCTTGTTCATGATAATCGTTTATTATCCATGCTAGAATTGTATTGATAGGAAACTCAGATACATGTGTGGATACATGGACAACACCATGTCCCTAGTAAGCCTCTAGTTGACTAGCTCGTTGATCAATAGATGGTTACGGTTTCCTGACCATGGACATTGGATGTCATTGATAACGGGATCACGTCATTAGGAGAATGATGTGATGGACAAAGACCCAATCCTAAGCCTAGCACAAGATCATGTAGTTCGTATGCTAAAGCTTTTCTAATGTCAAGTATCATTTCCTTAGGCCATGAGATTGTGCAACTCCCGGATACCGTAGGAGTACTTTGGGTGTGCCAAACGTCACAACATAACTGGGTGGCTATAAAGGTACACTACAGGTATCTCCGAAAGTGTCTGTTGGGTTGGCACGAATCGAGACTGGGATTTGTCACTCCATGTAAACGAAGAGGTATCTCTGGGCCCACTCGGTAGGACATCATCATAATGTGCACAATGTAATCAAGGAGTTGATCACGGCTTGATGTGTTACGAAACGAGTAAAGAGACTTGCCGGTAACGAGATTGAACAAGGTATCGGGATACCGACGATCGAATCTCGGGCAAGTATCGTACCACTAGACAAAGGGAATTGTATACGGGATTGATTAAGTCCTTGACATCGTGGTTCATCCGATGAGATCATCGTGGAACATGTGGGAGCCAACATGGGTATCCAGATCCCGCTGATGGTTATTGACCGGAGAGTCATCTCGGTCATGTCTGCATGTCTCCCGAACCCGTAGGGTCTACACACTTAAGGTTCGGTGACGCTAGGGTTATAGAGATATTAGTATGCGGTAACCCGAAAGTTGTTCGGAGTCCCGGATGAGATCTCGGACGTCACGAGGAGTTCCGGAATGGTCCGGAGGTAAAGATTTATATATGGGAAGTCTTGTTTTGGTCGCCGGAAAAGTTTCGCGCATTATCGATATTGTACCAGGAGTGCCGAAAGGGGTCCGGGGGTCCACCAAGGGGGTCCACCTGCCCCGGGGGGGGCACATGGGCTGTAGGGGTGTGCTCCTTGGCCTATATGGTCCAAGGGCACCAGCCCCAAGAGGCCCATGCGCCAAGAGATAAGGGAAAGAAAGAGTCCTAAAAGGGGAAGGCACCTCCTAGGTGCCTTGGGGAGGATGGACTCCTCCCTGGCCACACCCTTCCTTGGAGGAAGGGCCAAGGCTGCCCCCCCCCCTCTCCCATGGCCCTATATATAGTGGGGGGAAGGGAGGGCAGCCGCACCTAAGCCCTGGCGCCTCCCTCTCCCTCCCATGACACATCTCCCTCCTCCCGCAGCGCTTGGAGAAGCCCTGTTGGAATCCCGCTACTTCCACCACCACGCCGTCGTGTTGCTGGATCTCCATCAACCTCTCCTCCCCCCTTGCTGGATCAAGAAGGAGGAGACATCGCTGCTCCGTACGTGTGTTGAACGCGGAGGTGCCGTCCGTTCGGCGCTAGGATCATCGGTGATTTGGATCACGACGAGTACGACTCCATCAACCCCGTTCTCTTGAACGCTTCCGCGCGCGATCTACAAGGGTATGTAGATCCACTCCTCCCTCGTTGCTAGATGACTCCATAGATAAATCTTGGTGACACGTAGGAAAATTTTGAATTTATGCTACGTTCCCCAACAGTGGCATCATGAGCTAGGTCTATGCGTAGTTTCTATGCACGAGTAGAACACAAAGTAGTTGTGGGCGTTGATATTGTTCAATATGCTTACCGTTACTAGTCCAATCTTGATTCGGTGGCATTGTGGGATGAAGCGGCCCGGACCGACCTTACACGTACACTTACGTGAGACTGGTTCCACCGACTGACATGCACTAGTTGCATAAGGTGGCTAGCGGGTGTCTGTCTCTCCCACTTTAGTCGGATCGGATTCGATGAAAAGGGTCCTTATGAAGGGTAAATAGCAATTGGCATATCACATTGTGGTTTTTGCGTAGGTAAGAAACGTTCTTGCTAGAAACCCATAGCAGCCACGTAAAACATGCAAACAACAATTAGAGGACGTCTAACTTGTTTTTGCAGGGTATGCTATGTGATGTGATATGGCCAAGAAGTATGTGATGAATGATATGTGATGTATGAGATTGATCATGTTCTTGTAATAGGAATCACGACTTACATGTCGATGAGTATGACAACCGGCAGGAGCCATAGGAGTTGTCTTTATTTATTTATGACCTGCGTGTCAACATAAACGTCATGTAGTTACTTTACTTTATTACTAACCGTTAGCTGTAGTAGTAGAATTAATAGTTGGCGAGACAACTTCATGAAGACACGATGATGGAGATCATGATGATGGAGATCATGGTGTCATGCCGGTGACGATAATTATCATGGAGCCCCAAAGATGGAGATCAAAAGGAGCAATATGATATTGGCCATATCATGTCACTATTTGATTGCATGTGATGTTTATCATGTTTTTGCATCTTGTTTACTTAGAACGACGGTAGTTAATAAGATGATCCCTCATAATAATTTCAAGAAAGTGTTCCCCCTAACTGTGCACCGTTGCGACAGTTCGTTGTTTCGAAGCACCACGTGATGATCGGCTGTGACAGATTCTAACGTTCACATACAACGGGTGTAAGACAGATTTACACACGCGAAACACTTAGGTTGACTTGACGAGCCTAGCATGTACAGACATGGCCTCGGAACACAAGAGACCGAAAGGTCGAGCATGAGTCGTATGGTAGATACGATCAACATGAAGATGTTCACCGATGATGACTAGTCCGTCTCACGTGATGATCGGACACGACCTAGTTGACTCGAATCATGTAATCACTTAGATGACTAGAGGGATGTCTATCTGAGTGGGAGTTCATAAGATGAACTTAATTATCCTGAACATAGTCAAAAGGTCCTCACAAATTATGTCGTAGCTCGCGCTTCAGTTCTACTGTTTAGATATGTTCCTAGAGAAAATTTAGTTGAAAGTTGATAGTAGTAATTATGCGGACTAGGTCCGTAAACTGAGGTTTGTCCTCATTGCTTCATAGAAGGCTTATGTCCTTAATGCACCGCTCAGTGTGATGAACCTCGAACGTTGTCTATGGATGTTGCGAACATCTGACATACACATTTTGATAACTACGTGATAGTTCAGTTAAACGGCTTAGAGTTGAGGCACCGAAGACGTTTTGAAACATCGCGAAACATATGAGATGTTTCGAGGGCTGAAATTGGGATTTCAGGCTCGTGCCCACGTCAAGAGGTATAAGACCTCCGATGATTTTCTTAGCCTGCAAACTAAGGGAGAAAAGCTCAATTGTTGAGCTTGTGCTCAGATTGTCTGAGTACAACAATCATTTGAACCGAGTGGGAGTTGATCTTCCAAATGAGAAAGTGATGTTTCTCCAAAGTCATTACCACCAAGCTGCTAGAGCTTCGTGATGAACTATAATATATCAGGGACATATATGATGATCCTTGAGATATTCGCGATGTTTGACACCACAAAAGTAGAAATCAAGGAGCATCAATTGTTGATGGTTGGTGAAACCACTAGTTTCAAGAAGGGCAAGGGCACGAAGGGATACTTCATGAAACGGCAATTCAGCTGCTGCTCTAGTGAAGAAACCCAAGGTTGAACCCAAACCCGAGACTAAGTGCTTCTGCAATAAGGGGAACAGCCACTGGAGCAGAATTACCCTAGATACTTGGTAGATGAGAAGGCTGGCAAGGTCGATAAAAGTATATTGGATATACATTGTGTTGATGTGTACTTTACTAGTACTCCTAGTAGCACCAGGGTATTAGATACCGGTTCGGTTGCTAAGTGTTAGTAACTCGAAATAAAAGCTACGGAATAAACGGAGACTAGCTAAAGGTGAGCTGACGATATGTGTTGGAAGTGTTTCCAATGTTGATATGATCAAGCATCACACGCTCCCTCTACCATCGAGATTGGTGTTTGCATTGAGCATAGACATGATTGGATTATGTCTATCGCAATACGGTTATTCATTTAAGGAGAATAACGGTTACTCTGTTTATTTGAATAATACCTTCAATGGTCTTGCACCTAAAATGAATGGTTCATTGAATCTCGATCATAGTGATACACATGTTCATGCCAAAAGATATAAGATAGTAATGATAGTACCACCTACTTGTGGCACTGCCACTTAAGTCATATCGGTATAAAACGCATGAAGAGGATCCATGTTGATGGATCTTTGGACTCACTCATTTTTGAAAAGTTTGAGACATGCGAACCATGTCTATTGGTGTATATGCATGAAGAAACTCCATGCAAATGGACCGTTTGGACTCACTTGATTTTGAATCACTTGAGACATGCAAATCATACCACATGGGCAAGATGACTAAAAACCTCGTTTTCAGTAAAATGGAACTAGAAAGCAACTTGTTGGAAGAAATACATTTTGATGTGTGCAGTCCAATGAGTGCTGAGGCGTGTAGTGGATATCGTTGTGTTCTTACTTCACAGATGATTTGAGTAGATGTTGAGTACATTTACTTGATAAATCACGAGTCTGAATTATTGAAAGGTTCAAGTAATTTCAGGGTGAAGTTGAAAGATCATCGTGACAAGAGGATAAAATATCTATGATATGATCATAGAGATGAATATCTGAATTACGAGTTTGGCACAGAATTAAGACATTGTGGAAATTGTTTCACAACTAATACAGCCTGGAACACCATAGTGTGATGGTGTGTCCGAACATCATAACTGTACCCTATTGGCTATGATGCATACCATGATGTCTCTTATCGAATTACCACGATAGTTTATGGGTTAGGCATTAGAGACAACCACATTCACTTTAAATAGGGCACCACGTAATTCCGATGAGATGACACCGTATGAACTATGGTTTAGAGAAACCTAAGCTGTCATTTCTTAAAAGTTTGGGGCTGCGACGCTTATGTGAAAAATGTTTCAGGCTGATAAGCTCGAACCCAAAGCGGATAAATGCATCTTCATAGGACACCCAAAACAGTTGGGTATACCTCCTGTCTCAGATCCGAAAGCAATAAGGGGTTGTTTCTAGAATCGGGTCCTTTCTCGAGGAAAAGTTTCTCTCGAAAGAATTGAGTGGGAGGATGGTGGAGACTTGATGAGGTTATTGAACCGTCTCTTCAACTAGTGTGTGGCAGGGCACAGGAGTTGTTCCTGTGGCACCTACACCAATTGAAGTGGAAGCTTATGATAGTGATCATGAAACTTCAGATCAAGTCACTACCAAACCTCGTGGGATGACAAGGATGCGTACTACTTCAGAGTGGTACGTAATCCTGTCTTGGAAGTCATGTTGCTAGACAACAATGAACCTACGAGCTATGGATAAGCGATGGTGGGCCTGGATTCCAAAATGGCTCGAGGCCATATAATCTGAGAGAGGATCCATATATGAAAACAAAGGGTAGACTTTGGGAGAACTACTTGATGGTCGTAAGGCTGTTAGGTACATATGGATTTTAAAAGGAAGACGGACAATGATGGTAGGTATCACCATTAAGAAAGCTCGACTTGTCATTAAGATGTTTTCTGACAAGTTCAAGGAGTTGACTATGATGAGACTTTCTCACTCGTAGCGATGCTAAGAGTCTGTTGGAATTACATTAGCAATTACTGCATTATTTATGAAATCTTGCAGATACGATGCCAAAAACCATTGTTTCCTCGACGATTTTTGAGGAAAGGTTGTATGTGATACAACCGGAAGGTTTTGTTAATCCTGAAAGATGCTAATAAGTATGCAAAGCTCCGGCAATCCTTCTAGGGACTGGAGTAAGCATCTCGGAGTTGGAATGTATGCTTTGATGATGATCAAAGATTTTGGGTTTATACAAAGTTTATGAGAAACTTGTATTTCCAAAGAAGTGAGTGGGAGCACTATAGAATTTCTGATAAATATATGTTGACATATTGTTGATCAGAAATGACATAGAATTTCTGGAAAGCATATAGGGTTATTTGGAAAGTATTTTTCAATGGAAAGCCTGGATTAAGCTACTTGAACATTGAGCATCAAGATCTATAAGGATAGATCAAAACGCTTAATGGTACTTTCAAATGAGCACATACCTTGACATGATCTTGAAGGTGTTCAAGATGGATCAGTCAAAGAAGGAGTTCTTGCCTGAGTTGTAAGGTATGAAGTTAAGACTTAAAGCTTGACCACGGCAGAATAGAGAGAAAGGACGAAGGTCATCCCCTATGCTTAAGACATAGGCCCTACAGTATGCTATGTTGTGTACCGCACCTGAAATGTGCCTTGCCATGAGTCAGTCAAGGGGTACAAGAGTGATCCAAGAATGGATCACAAGACAGCGGTCAAAGTTATCCTTAGTAACTAGTGGACTAAGGAATTTTCTCGATTATGGAGGTGGTAAAAGAGTTCGTCGTAAAGGGTTATGCCGATGCAAACTTTGACACTAATCCAGATTATTCTGAGTAGTAAACTGGATTCATATAGTAGAACAGTTATTTGGAATAGCTCCAAATATAGCGTAGTAGCTGCATCTACAAGATGACATAGAGATTTGCGAAGTACATACGGATCTGAAAGATTCAGACCCGTTGACTATAACATCTCTCACAAGCATAACATGTTCAAACCCAGAACTCATCGAGTGTTAATCACATGGTAATGTGAACTATATTATTGACTCTAGTAAACTCTTTGGGTGTTAGTCACATGGGGATGTGACCTTGAGTGTTAATCACATATCGATGTGAACTGGATTATTGACTCTAGTGCAAGTGGGAGACTATTGGAAATATGCCCTAGAGGCAATAATAAATTAGTTATTATTATATTTCCTTGTTCATGATAATCGTTTATTATCCATGCTAGAATTGTATTGATAGGAAACTCAGATACATGTGTGGATACATGGACAACACCATGTCCCTAGTAAGCCTCTAGTTGACTAGCTCGTTGATCAATAGATGGTTACGGTTTCCTGACCATGGACATTGGATGTCATTGATAACGGGATCACGTCATTAGGAGAATGATGTGATGGACAAAGACCCAATCCTAAGCCTAGCACAAGATCATGTAGTTCGTATGCTAAAGCTTTTCTAATGTCAAGTATCATTTCCTTAGACCATGAGATTGTGCAACTCCCGGATACCGTAGGAGTACTTTGGGTGTGCCAAACGTCACAACATAACTGGGTGGCTATAAAGGTACACTACAGGTATCTTCGAAAGTGTCTGTTGGGTTGGCACGAATCGAGACTGGGATTTGTCACTCCATGTAAACGAAGAGGTATCTCTGGGCCCACTCGGTAGGACATCATCATAATGTGCACAATGTAATCAAGGAGTTGATCATGGCATGATGTGTTACGAAACGAGTAAAGAGACTTGCCGGTAACGAGATTGAACAAGGTATCGGGATACCGACGATCAAATCTCGGGAAAGTATCGTACCGCTAGACAAAGGGAATTGTATACGGGATTGATTAAGTCCTTGACATCGTGGTTCATCCGATGAGATCATCGTGGAACATGTGGGAGCCAACATGGGTATCTAGATCCCGCTGATGGTTATTGACCGGAGAGTCATCTCGGTCATGTCTGCATGTCTCCCGAACCCGTAGGGTCTACACACTTAAGGTTCGGTGACGCTAGGGTTATAGAGATATTAGTATGCGGTAACCCGAAAGTTGTTCGGAGTCCTGGATGAGATCCTGGACGTCACGAGGAGTTCCGGAATGGTCCGGAGGTAAAGATTTATATATGCGAAGTCTTGTTTTGGTCGCCAGAAAAGTTTCGCGCATTATCGGTATTGTACCGGGAGTGCCGAAAGGGGTCCGGGGGTCCACCAAGGGGGTCCACCTGCCCCGGGGGCACATGGGCTGTAGGGGTGTGCGCCTTGGCCTATATGGGCCAAGGGCACCAGCCCCAAGAGGCCCATGCGCCAAGAGATAAGGGAAAGAAAGAGTCCTAAAAGGGGAAGGCACCTCCTAGGTGCCTTGGGGAGGATGGACTCCTCCCTGGCCGCACCCTTCCTTGGAGGAAGGGCCAAGGCTGTGCCCCCCCCCCCTCTCCCTTGGCCCTATATATAGTGGGGGGAAGGGAGGGCAGCCGCACCTAAGCCCTGGCGCCTCCCTCTCCCTCCCATGACACATCTCCCTCCTCCCGCAGCGCTTGGCGAAGCCCTGTTGGAATCCCGCTACTTCCACCACCACGCCGTCGTGCTGCTGGATCTCCATCAACCTCTCCTCCCCCCCTGCTGGATCAAGAAGGAGGAGACGTGGCTGCTCCGTACGTGTGTTGAACGCGGAGGTGCCGTCCGTTCGGCGCTAGGATCATCGGTGATTTGGATCACGACGAGTACGACTCCATCAACCCCGTTCTCTTGAACGCTTCCGCGCGCGATCTACAAGGGTATGTAGATCCACTCCTCCCTCGTTGCTAGATGACTCCATAGATAGATCTTAGTGACACGTAGGAAAATTTTGAATTTATGCTACGTTCCCCAACAGGATGTGGCAGGAGGAGGAGGATGGGGGTCGGGTGTGGATTACCTGCCTGGATAGACGAGGCCGAGTAGCCTGGAGGAGGGTCACCGGAGAGGAGGCGGCACTGCAAGCAAGGAGTGAAGGTTTCAACTTGGAAAGGAAGGCGGAAACAGGGGAAATGTGGCTTTTGGTAAGGAGGAGGGTGGGGAAGTAGATATTTCCGCAGAAGCCGAAAATTTGGAATCGCTTCAGCGAAAAAACTGGCACGCAAAGTGTCATCAGACACGGTCCCTTATTCAGAATAGTGTACGATATGTGAACATCACAAACGATTCAGATAGCTTAACCTGTGTGTGATGAGTTTGAACGTAAAAAATGTTGGTTCAAATTTCCCTGGTTACAGTGGTCATCCATGTCATTGCATAATTTGGGTACACAAAGGAGACTATAGCACACCCACACTTCTTAATCGAGCAAGTTCAGCAATTAAACGGAGCTAGCTGACCTAAACACTCTAACAAATTAAAGACCGACGCTCTTAATTAAACAAAACAGAGAGTACTACTACGGCTGGTGCTCATCGATCTCCGCCACCGCCTCCATGTCTAGCTCGCGCTCGACGGTCTCCTCGGGAAGGGGCTCCATGGCATCCATCGCACCATACTCGGCAAGCATCTCGCCATCCGTGTCTGCGATCTCTTTGGAAAAGGCCGCCACGAGCTGGGCGTGGGCGGCCGCCATCTGGGCTTGGACGGGCTCCGTCATCGCAAGGTATGCGGCGGAGGAACGGGCGGCTGCTCGAACGCTCTCGGCGATTGCCAACTCTTGGGCCGTGGGTTGCCAGCCATTGTCGAAGAAGCTTCGTTTGATTTGTGTGGTGACTGCCACGAGCTGGGCGTGGGCGACCTCGACATGGTCATGGGCGGCCTCCATCAGGGCTAAGGCCGCCGCTGCCGAACAGACAACTGCTGTGCCGCTCTCACCAGTTGCTATCCCTGAGGCGGATATTGCTGTTGCCACGTGAGAAGCAATAGCGGCCGTTTGGGCTGACATGGCCGCCCAGTCGCAGATTGTGGTCGCGCTCATGCACCTTGTTAGCACGCGCATGGCGGCTGCGGCCGCGCTCTCGCCGGAGTGGGCCACCAAAGTTGCCCTCATGACGCGGGTCCACGTGCCCACACCGGCGACGATTGAACAGTGAAATGATATTTGGGGAGTGAGCTAGTGTGCTTGAGACGCTGGCAGTGGTCTGTAGCGACGCACCTTCTCGTGTAAGCCATAGGCATACTATACACTAACGATGCTCCAGGATATTTTGTGATGCATCTCACATGGTTGGTAATAATAAATTGTGTGGGATCTACTTGATTTTTCCATCTTGATTTGAATTACATAATGGGGTCACAATGGCAATGGACAGTGTTTGATTGGCTAGACCTTTTATCTGCAGTGAACATACAACTATATGTGTGTCGTAAAAGAATTGGAATTATTCAGGGTTCGTTTGACATTTTACACATTAAATTGGTTTTCTAGCCATTTCAGGGGCACAATTCAAAATTAAACTACATGCACATGCTCCGGTGCACCAACATGAGTTGTAAAATCATATATGTGTCCATGGGTTTATGCCTATGTCCCATGCAAGAAATGTGGATGAAATTCGAACACCACGACATTGTGGCTCTCCGGCAAACGTCTACGTACTTGCTTTCGTAATTCTAGTAAATCCAAAATTCGTCCGAAATTCATGAAACTTGGCATGCTATCATGGAGCGGCATCGACATGCCGTGGTAAAAAATTTGTCTCATTTGGGGCAGGTTTGGGTATAAGCTTCTCACAAACCAGAGGTTCTCACAACAAGTGTGATGGTTTCGGTAGGGAACGCTTCACCTTTCTGGACGGAACGATATCCGTTGCCTCTTCTCGATTTCAAATTTTTTCCTACTGTCGACATAGAACAACATGAGTGTTGTGTCAATTTTGGGGATTTTTCGGGGTTCGCTTGGACATTTTTATACATTAACTGAGTTTTTTATGCATTCATGTGCATAATTCAAATTTGAACTACAAGCACATGCTCTAATGCATATAAATTAGTTGAAAATTCAAATATGTGTCCTTGGTTGTATGCTTAGGTCCCATGCAAGAAATGGGAATGAATGTCAAACACCCTGCCACTGTCACTCGGCCGCAAACATTGAGATACCTTGTTTTTAAATTCTAGTAACTCCAAAACTCATCTGAAATTAATGAAACTTGGCATGCTGTCATGGAGCAGCATGAACATGTTGTGGTAAAAAAAATGTCCCATTCGGGGCAGGTTTGGGGATATGCTTCTCAGAAACCAGAGCTTCTCACAACAAGCCTGATGGTTTCGGTTGGAACGTTTGACCTTTGGGGACAAAATGATATCCATTGCCTCTTATTGCTTTCAAAAAAATTCTCATGTCAACGTATAGCAACAGGAGTGTTGTGTTGGAAATATGCCCTAGAGGCAATAATGAAATGGTTATTATTATATTTCCTTGTTCATGATAATTGTCTATTGTTCATGCTATAATTACATGTGTGAATACATAGATCACAACATGTCCCTAGTGAGCCTCTAGTTGACTAGCTCGTTGATCAATAGATGGTTGTAGTTTCCTAACCATGGACATTGGATGTCGTTAATAACGGGATCACATCATTAGGAGAATGATGTGATGGACAAGACCCAATCCTAAGCATAGCACAAGATCGTGTAGTTTGTTTGTTAGAGCTTTTCTAATGTCAAGTATCGTTTCCTTAGACCATGAGATTGTGCAACTCCCGGATACCGTAGGAGTGCTTTGGGTGTATCAAACATCACAACATAATTGGGTGACTATAAAGGTGCACTACAGGTATCTCCGAAAGTGTTTGTTGGGTTGGCACGAATCGAGACTGGGATTTGTCACTCCGTATGACGGAGAGGTATCTCTAGGACCACTCGGTAATGCATCATCATAACGAGCTCAATGTGACTAAGGAGTTGGTCACGGGATCATGCGTTACGGAACGAGTAAAGAGACTTGCTGGTAACGAGATTGAATGAGGTATGGGGATACCGACAATAGAATCTCGGGCAAGTAACATACCGATGGACAAAGGGAATTGTATACGGGATTGATTGAATCCCCGACATTGTGGTTCATCCAATGAGATCATCGTGGAACATGTGGGAACCAACATGGGTATCCAGATCCCGCGGTTGGTTATTGGTCGGAGAGATGTCTCGGTCATGTCTACATGGTTCCCGAACCCGTAGGGTCTACACACTTAAGGTTCGGTGACGCTAGAGTTGTTATGGGAAATTGTATGTGGTTACCGAAGGTTGTTCAGAGTCCCGGATGACATCCCAGACGTCACGAGGAGTTCCAAAATGGTCCAGATGTGAAGATTTATATATGGGAAGTCCAGTTTTAGTCGCCGGAATAGTTTTGGGGGTTATCGGTATTGTACCGGGACCACCGAAAGGTGTCCGGGGTCCACCGGGTGGGGCCACCTGCCCCGGGGGACTTAATGGGCTGAATATGGGAGGGAACTAGCCCCTGGTGGGCTGGTCCCCCCCCCCCAGGGCCCAAGGTGCCTAGGGTTGGAAGCCCTAGGGGAGGGGCGCCTCCCACCTTGCTTGGGGGGCAAGGCTCCCCCCTTGGCCGCCGCCCCCCTCTAAATGCATCTAGGGGGCCGGCCCCCTCTCCCGTTCACCCTATAAATAGCGGCGGTGGGAGGGCAGCCGCACCCCCTTCCCTGGCGCAACCCCTCACTCCTCCAACACTTCCTCCTCCTCCGTAGTGCTTAGTGAAGCTCTACCGGAGAACCACGAGCTCCATCACCACCACGTCGTCGTGCTGCCAAAGTTCTCCCTCAACTTCTCCTCCCCTTGCTGGATCAAGAAGGAGGAGACGTCCCCGGGCTGTATGTGTGTTGAACGTGGAGGCACCATCTGTTCGGCGCTTGATCGGATCTTCCACAATTTGGATCGCCGCGAGTACGACTCCATCAACTGCATTCTTGTAACGCTTCCGCTTAGCGATCTTCAAGGGTATGAAGATGCACTCCCTCTCTCTCGTTGCTAGCATCTCCTAGATTGACCTTGGTGATATGTAGGAAAATTTTGAATTATTACCATGTTCCCCAACAGTGGCATCATGAGCTAGGTCTATGCGTAGATTCTATGCACGAGTAGACACACAAAGTAGTTGTGGGCGATGATTTTTTCAATTTGCTTATCGTTACTAGTCTTATCTAGATTCGGCGGCATTGTGGGATGAAGCGACCCGGACCGACGTTACACGTACGCTTACGTGAGACTGGTTCCACCAACTGACATGCACTTGATGCATAAGGTGGCTAGCGGGTGTCTGTCTCTCCCACTTTAGTCGGATCGGATTCGATGAAGAGGGTCCTTATGAAGGGTAAATAGCAATTGGCATATCACCGTTCTGGCTTTTGCGTAGGTAAGAAATATTCTTGCTAGAAACCCTTAGCAGCCACGTAAAACATGCAACAACAATTAGAGGACGTCTAACTTGTTTTTGCAGGGTATGTTATGTGATGTGATATGGCCAAAAGGATGTGATGAATGATATATGTGATGTATGAGATTGATCATGTTCTTGTAATAGGAATCATGACTTGCATGTCGATGAGTATGACAACCGACGGGAGCCATAGGAGTTGTCTTAATTTATTGTATGACCTGCATGTCAATGAAAACACCATGTAATTACTTTACTTTATTGCTAATTGTTAGCCATAGTAGTAGAAGTAATAGTTGGTGAGACAACTTCATGAAGACATGATGATGGAGATCATGGTGTCATGCCAGTGATGAAGGTGATCATGCCGCGCCTCGGAGATGGAGATCAAAGGCGCAAGATGATATTGGCCATATCATGTCACTTTATGATTTTCATGTGATGTTTGTCATGTTTATATCTTATTTGCTTACAACGATGGTAGCATAAATAAGATGATCCCTCACTAAAATTTCAAGAAAAGTGTTCCCCCTAACTATGCACCATTGCGAAAGTTCGCTGTTTCGAAGCACCACGTGATGATCGGGTGTGATAGATTCTAGTGTTCGCATACAACGGGTGTAAGCTAGATTTACACATGCGAAACACTTAGGTTGACTTGACGAGCCTAGCATGTATAGACATGTCCTCGGAACACGAGAGACCGAAAGGTCAAACATGAGTCATATAGTAGATACGATCAACATGGAGATGTTCACCGTTGATGACTAGTCCGTCTCACGTGATGATCGGATACGGCCTAGTCGATTCGGATCATGTATCACTTAGATGACTAGAGGGGTGTCTATCTGAGTGGGAGTTCATTAAATAATTTGATTAGATGAACTTAATTATCATGAACTTAGTCTAAAATATCTTTACAATATATCTTGTAGATCAAATGGCCAATGCTAATGTTGCCTTCAAATTCAACACGTTCCTAGAGAAAACCAAGCTAAAAGACGATGGTAGCAACTATACAGATTGGGTCTGTAACTTGAGGATCATCCTCATAACTGCCAAGAAAGCATATGTCCTTGAAGCACCACTAGGTGACGCACCCATTTTCCCAGCAACTCAAGACGTTATGAACGCTCGGCAGTCACGTAGTGATGATTACTCCCTGGTTCAGTGCGGCATGCTTTACAGCTTAGAACCGGGGCTCCAAAAGCGTTTTGAGCAGCACGGAGCATATGAGATGTTCCAAGAGCTAAAAATGGTTTTCCAAACTCATGCCCGGGTTGAGAGATATGAAGTCTCCGACAAGTTCTACAGTTGTAAGATGGAGGAAAACAGTTCTGTCAGTGAGCATATACTCAAAATGTCTGGGTTGCACAACCGCTTGTCTCAGCTGGGAGTTAATCTTCCAGATGACTCGGTCATTGACAGGATCCTCCAGTCGATTCCACCTAGCTACAAGAGCTTTGTGATGAACTATAATATGCAAGGGATGGAGAAGTCCATTCCTGAGTTATATTCAATGCTGAAATCAGCGGAGGTGGAAATCAAAAAGGAACATCAAGTGTTGATGGTGAATAAGACCACTAGTTTCAAGAAAGGCAACGGTAAAAAGAACTTCAAGAAGGACGGCAAAGGAGTTGCCGCGCCCGTTAAATTAGTTGCTAGGAAGAAGTCAAAGAATGGACCCAAGCCCGAGACACAGTGCTTTTATTGCAAGGGAAATGGTCACTGGAAACAGAATTGCCCCAAGTACTTAGCAGATAAGAAGGCTGGCAATGCCAAAGGTATATGTGATATACATGTTATTGATGTGTACCTTACCAGCGCTCGTAGTAGCTCTTGGGTATTTGATACCGGTGCAGTTGCTCATATTTATAACTCAAAGCATGAGCTGCGGAATAAGCGGAGACTGGCGAAGGACGAGGTGACGATGCACATCGGGAATGGTTCCAAGGACGATGTGATCGCCGTCGGCACGCTACCTCTACATATACCTTCGAGATTAGTTTTAAACCTCAATAATTGTTATTTAGTGCCAGCTTTGAGCATGAACATTGTATATGGATCTCGTTTAATGCGAGATGACTATTCATTTAAATCTGAGAATAATGGTTGTTCTATTTATATGAGAGATATGTTTTATGGTCATGCCCCGCTGATCAATGGTTTATTTTTATTGAATCTCGAACGTGATGTTAGACATATTCATAGTGTGAATACCAAAAGATGTAAGGTTGATAATGATAGTCCCACATACTTGTGGCACTGCCACCTTGGTCACATTGGTGTCAAACGCATGAAGAAACTCCATGCAGATGGACTTTTGGAGTCTCTTGAATATGAATCATTTGACACATGCGAACCATGCCTCATGGGAAAAATGATCAAGACTCCGTTCTCCAGAACAATGGAGCGAGCAAGCAACTTATTGGAAATCATACATACTGATGTGTGCGGTCCAATGAGCATTGAGGCTCGCGGTGGCTATCGTTATGTTCTCACCCTCACTGATGACTTAAGTAGATATGGGTATGCCTACTTAATGAAACACAAGTCTGAGACCTTTGAAAAGTTCAAGGAATTTCAGAGTAAGGTAGAGAATCAACGTGACAGGAAAATAAAGTTCTTACAATCAGATCGTGGAGGGGAATACTTGAGTCACGAGTTTGGCATGCACTTAAGGAAATGTAGAATTATTTCACATCTCATGCTGCCTGGAACACCTCAGGGTAATTGTGTGTCTGAACGTTGTAATCGCACTCTATTGGATATGGTGCGATCTATGATGTCTCTTACCGATCTACCGCTATCATTTTGGGGTTATGCTTTAGAGACTGCCGCATTCACTTTAAATAGGGCTCCGTCAAAATCCATTGAGACGACAACATATGAATTATGGTTTGGGAAGAAACCTAAGTTGTCGTTTATGAAAGTTTGGGGATGTGATGCTTACGCCAAGAAACTTCAACCTGAAAAGCTCGAACCCAAGTCGGAAAAATGCGTCTTCATAGGATACCCTAAGGAAACTATTGGGTATACCTTCTACCTCATATCCGAAGGCAAGATCTTTGTTGCCAAGAATGGATCCTTTCTGGGGAAAGAGTTTCTCTCGAAAGAAGTAAGTGGGAGGAAAGTAGAACTTGATGAGGTACTACCTCTCGAACCGGAGAGTAGCGCAGCTCAGGAAGATGTTTCTGTGGTGCCTGCACCAACTGGAGAGGAAGTTAATGATGATGATCATGAAACTTCGGATCAAGTTGCTACTGAACTTCATAGGTCCACAAGGACACGCTCCGCACCAGAGTGGTACGGCAACCCTGTCCTGGAAATCATGTTGTTAGACAACGGTGAACCTTCGAACTATGAAGAAGCGATGGTGGGCCCAGATTCCAACAAATGGCTTGAGGCCATGAAATCCGAGATAGGATCCACGTATGAAAACGAAGTATGGACTTTGATAGACTTGCCCGATGATCGGCAAGCCATAGAGAATAAATGGATCTTTAAGAAGAAGACTAGCGCGGATGGTAATGTGACCATCTATAAGGCTCATCTTGTCGCTAAGGGTTATCAACAAGTTCGAGGGGTTGACTATGATGAGACCTTCTCACCTGTGGCGAAGCTGAAGTCTGTCTGAATCATGTTAGCAATGGCCGCATTCTATGATTATGAGATATGGCAAATGGACATCAAAACGGCATTCCTTAATGGTTTCCTTAAGGAAGAATTGTATATGATGCAGCTGGAAGGTTTTGTCGATCCTAATAATGCTGACAAGGTATGCAAGATCTAGCGCTCCATCTATGGGCTGGTGCAAGCATGTGAGAGTTGGAACATTCGCTTTGATGAAATGATCAAAGCGTTTGGGTTTATGCCCACTCGGTAATGCATCATCATAACGAGCTCAATGTGACTAAGGAGTTGGTTACGGGATCATGCGTTACGGAACGAGTAAAGAGACTTGCTGGTAACGAGATTGAACAAGGTATGGGGATACCGACGAACGAATCTCGGGCAAGTAACATACCGATGGACAAAGGGAATTGTATACGGGATTGATTGAATCCCCAACATCGTGATTCATCTGATGAGATCATCGTGGAACATGTGGGAACCAACATCGGTATCCAGATCCCGCTGTTGGTTATTGGCCGGAGAGATGTCTCGGCCATGTCTACATGGTTCCCGAACCTGTAGGGTCTACACACTTAAGGTTCGGTGATGCTAGAGTTGTTATGGGAAATTGTATGTGGTTACCGAAGGTTGTTTGGATTCTCGGATGAGATCCCGGACGTCACAAGGAGTTCCGGAATAGTCTGGAGGTGAAGATTTATATATGGGAAGTCCAGTTTCAGTCACCAGAATAGTTTCGGGGGTTATCGGTATTGTACCGGGACCACCGAAAGGTGTTCGGGGGTCCACCTGGTGGGGCCACCTGCCTCGGGGACTTAATGGGCTGAATATGCAAGGGAACCAGCCCCCGGTTGGCTGGTGTGCCCACCCCCCCAAGGGCCCAAGGTGCCTAGGGTTGGAAACCCTAGGGGGAGGGGGCGCCTCCCACATTGCTTGGGGGGCAAGCCTCCCCCTTGGCCCCCTCTAGATGCATCTAGGGGGTCCGGCCCCCTCTCCCCTTCACCCTATGAATAGAGGGGGTGGGAGGTCAGCCACACCCCCTTCCCTGGCGCAGCCCCTCCCACCTCCAACACCTCCTCCTCCTCTGCAGTGCTTAGCGAAGCTCTGTTGGAGAACCACGAGCTCCATCACCACCACGTCGTCGTGCTGCCGGAGTTCTCCCTCAACTTCTCCTCTCCCCTTGCTGGATCAAGAAGGAGGAAACCTTCCTGGGATGTACGTGTGTTGAACGCGGTGGTGCCGTCCGTTCGGTGCTTGATCGGATCTTCCGCGATTTGAATCGCCGCGAGTACGATTCCATCAATCGCGTTCTTGTAACGCTTCCACTTAGCGATCTTCAAGGGTATGAAGATGCACTCCCTCTCTCTCATTGCTAGAATCTCCTAGACTGATCTTGGTGACACGTAGGAAAATTTTGAAATATTACTATGTTCCCCAACATGTTGTGTCAATTTTAGGGATTTTTTGGGGTTTGTTTGGACATTTTTATGAATTAATTGAGTTTTCAATGTATTCATGTGCATAATTTAAATTTGAACTACATGCACATGCTCTAATGCATATAAATTGGTTGAAAATTCAAATATGTGTCCTTGGTTGCATGCTTAGGTCCCATGCAAGAAATGGGAATGAATGTCAAACACCCTGCCACCGTCACTCGGCCGCAAACATTGAGATACCTGGTTTTTAAATTCTAGTAAATCCAAAACTCATCTAAAATTCATAAAACTTGGCATGCTGTCATGGAGCGGCATCCACATGCCGTGGTAAAATTATTGTCCCATTTGGGGCAGGTTTGGGTATATGCTTCTCACAAACCAAAGCTTCTCAGAACAAGCCTGATGGTTTCGGTAGGGAATGTTTCACCTTTGGGGACGAAACGATATCCATTGCCTCTTATTGCTTTCAAAAAATTCTCGTGTCAATGTAGAGCAATAGGAGTGTTGTGTCCATTTTTGTGATTTTTCGGGGTTCATTTGGACATTTTTATGCATTAATTGAGTTCTCAATGCATTCATGTGCATAATTCAAATTTGAACAACATGCACATGCTCTAATGCGTATAAATTGGTAGAAAATTCAAATATGTGTCCTTGGTTGCATGCTTAGGTCCCATGCAAGAAATGGGAATGAATGTCAAACACCCTGCCACCGTCACTCGGCCGCAAACAATGAGATACCTTGTTTTTAAATTCTAGTAAATCCAAAACTTGTCTGAAATTCATGAAACTTGGCATGCTATCATGGAGCGGCATCAACATGTCGTGGTGAATTTTTTGTCCCATTTGGGGCAAGTTTGGGTATATGCTTCTCACAAACCAGTGCTTCTCACAACAAGCATGATGGTTTCGGTAGGGAACGTCCCACCTTTGGGGACGAAATAATATCCATTGCCTCTTATTGCTTTCAAAAAAATTATCATGTCAACGTAGAACAACAAGAGTGTTGTTTCAATTTTTGTGATTTTTCGGGGTTCGTTTGGACATTTTTATGCATTAACTGAGTTTTCAATGCATTCATGTGCATAATTCATATTTGAACTACATGCACATGCTCTAATGCATATAAATTGGTTGAAAATTCAAATCTATGTCCTTGGTTGCATGCTTAGGTCCCATGCAAGAAATGGGAACGAATGTCAAACACCCTACCACCGTCACTCGGCCACAAACATTGAGATACCTGGTTTTAAAATTCTAGTAAATCCAAAACTCGTCTGAAATTCATGAAACTTGGCATGATATCATGGTGCATCATCAACATGCCGTGGTAAAAAAAATTGTCCCGTTTGGGGCAGGTTTGGGCATATGCTTCTCACAAACCAGAGCTTCTCACAACAAGCATGATGGTTTCGGTAGGGAACGTCCCACCTTTGGGGACGAAACGATGTCCATTATCTCTTATTGCTTCCAAAAAATTTCTCATGTCAACATAGAACAACAGGAGTGTTGTGTCAATTGTTGTGATTTTTCGGGGTTCGTTTGGATATTTTTATGCATTAACTGAGTTTTCAATGCATTTATATGCATAATTCAAATTTGAACTACAGCACATGCTCCAATGCGTATAAATTGGTTGAAAAATCAAATATGTGTCCTTGGGTGCATGCTTAGGTCCCATGCAAGAAATGGGAATGATTTTCAAACAATATTAATAGGGCACCGTTGATTACCGGCAAAACGTTGAGATACTTTGTTTTTAAATTCTAGTAAATCCAAAACTCGTCTGAAATTCATGAAACTTGGCATGCTATCATGGAATGGCACCCGACATGTTGTGGTATTTTTCGTGTCCATTTTGAGAGAAGGCGCTCTCGAATAACAGCCAACGAAGGCATTTTGAGAAAATAGCTGCCACTTTAATATCTCAAATGTTTGTATAATTCAAACTATGTGTGTTCCGTTAGCCATTCATGTGATGCCACGTGTCTTGGTTTTAATGGCTATAGGAGGTGCCATGTAGATAGCTGCTTGACCTTGACTGAACGGGAGGCGTGCGAACGCAGGCTGACCGGGAGGCGTGCAAGCTATCCTCCAACGCGCAGGCTCGCTGGGAAGCATGCGAGCTGTATGTTGCGTAGGCTCACTGCGAAGCGAGCCCTTTGACTTCCATGGCTGCCCCTCTACCCACTGCGGCGCCGGTCCCCGTGCGTTTGGCTGCACCCGCCGTGCCCATGCCCGTGCGCGCGCCCCCCTCAGCGGCATGGGACGTCGCCGTTGACCGCTACCTCTTAGTGCCGCTAGCTATCGTCCTCTCACGCCCCGCCCATCAATCGCGCGACGACATGTTGTTTGATTTACAAGTGAAGAACATTTTGTGCTGCATTGAAGACTTCAACAATGGCGTCCTAGAGGACGACAACGACAACAACGGCGTGGCACGCCGCCTCCGCTGCTGCCGGAAATAGTTTTTTCTTTGGTTTAATACTGTATCTCGATCATATGAATATAAATTCGCAGTATGACTGAATGAAAGATATGGTTTGAGCGAACTTGCATTTTTTCTCTTAATGTACAGACTTATCACACGATTTTCTTTTGAAAAAAACGTCAATGGTTTTTAAAAATAAAACACTCATCGCAAACGTTTTAGTTAGAACACCCATATGCAAACCGACAACTTCCCTATGAACCCAAGGGAAAATGTGCCAAGCAGGATTTGTGCAGCACTTGATCGCAAACATTTTAGATAGAACACCCGTATGCAAAGTGAGAGTAGGATTTGTGCATCTCTTCAACGCAAACGGTTCTTTTGGATGACCCATGTGCAAACAAACAATTTGGGTATGTTCCCATCTGTCAAACTGGAAAGATTGACATTTGTTGATCTAGTAACATTGCCATTTGTCAACCTTGTAACACTGATTTTTCAAAATATGAAGCTAAAAATCACTAGCAGTATCTAATTTTTGCAACTAAAATTCAGTAATTAAGCATAGATTTCATTCATAGATTAAGCGGTCGCTCTTAATTTATACAAACAGTTCAACTCGACAGCTGAATCGACCAGATTTTTCCCCAATTGTTGCCAACCACGTACTAAAATAGCTAGTTCAACTATATATAATAGGTAATTTTATGTATGTTGTACAGTTCCACCACATCTTTAGTCAGATGAACTGAACAAAATAGCCCTTAAATACCACTACTGCGGAGGGGCTTTGTACTACTTCCGGCTGCCTCTCCTCTGCCGAGCGCGCTCAATAAGAGGCGGAGGAGCCTACCGACGAGCTGCGCAACCGCAATACGGTGCCTACCACTGGTGCAGCTTCAACGACGCTCACCTTGAACGCCCTCTGCCGCTCCAGACGACCCTACTCGAAGCGGTGGTTCTCCTTGTAGATCTCCTGATTCCTCGCCTCTGAGGCGGCGTGTGCCGCAGCCACAATGGCGGTAAGGCTCTTTGTGTGCTTGACGAGGCGCTCCTCCTCCTCCCGCGGGAACTCGGTGTAGCGCGCAAGGTCGCTGACACACGTGCAGGAATCCACCTCTGCCTCCCGCCTTCGGGCGGCGTTGGCAGAGCGGGTGATGACCCCGGCAGTCGACGGTGGGCTGGCGGCCACGGCAGCCGATGATAGGGTGGTGGCCACGACCACCACCTCCCGCCTTCGGGCCGCGGTGGCGGAGTGGGTGATGGCCATGGTGGCCAGCAGTGGGGTGACAGCCATGACGGCCACCTCCCGCATTCGGTCCACGGCGGTGGAGCGGGCGATGGCCCTGGCTTTCGACGGTGGTGTGGCGGCAACGGCGGCCGGCAACAGCTACCGACGGGCAGTGGCGGCGGAGCATGTGGTAGGTGTTCCACGCACACCCAACAGGGACACCACACGCACTACACTACGTCGGGGACTGCGCCGCCACCGCGGTGTAGCCTCCCAGCTGGAGCTGTCCTCTGATGATGGCAAAGTGGCTGAGCGACGACGACGGACTGATGCCATTGGCGATTGTGGGAGATGCACATGAGATAAGCCACATGGAGGGAGGGGAAAATGTGCCGAAGGACTCGCCGGCCGTGAGGATTTATATAGCAGGCGGATAAGCATTGGGATTTTGGGGGATTTCACCGAGTCAGGTGGGAAGCTTGCGCGGGAACATGTGAGGTTGCGCGGGAATGGGCTCACCGACGATTCATTGGCGCCACCATTTGGCCAAAAGAACGCCCCCACGCACTGCGCAAGCTTGCACTATAAGACATCTGCGACAACGGGGTGACAAGACGTGTGAGAGGAGGACGAAAGGCCACGTACACATACGGTTAATACAAAAAAGAGTTTGCAATTTAATTACCTACTATACCCTGTCCTGGTTTATAAGTAGGATTTAACTAATAAAATACGAATGCATGTCGCCAAAGATTATATAATTGGATTTGTATTTGAACATAGTTTCCAATTATATAATTTTTATAACATGCATTAACATTTTGTTGGTTAAATTTAAGGGAAAAGTATGGCACAAAATATAAAGGGTACTATAGACCAAGACGGAGGTAGTAGCACACGGCCACCCTCTACGCAGCGACGCAACTATCGGCCGGCTTGTAGGCGACCATTTCCTGCATGTTCAACGGCTCTATGCATGTGGTTGCTTGCGGTTGAGGCAGCCGCGGCGCGCTCTACTCGCGTCCCGCCGTGCGCACTCTGCTCTGACGTCCCTCTGGGTGCTCTGCCCTCATCCCTCCACGTGTGCTACCAGTGTTTGGGGCCAACGCACGACCACGCATGTTCGTGTGCATGCGGTTGCGCCGGGCGCGACGCGACGATGCAGTTACCCTCTACAAAAACTGTCATGCGGACGCGCCAAGAATCCACGCCGCTCGACCACCTTTTATTCATGCGGCCATTTACCTTCATCTCTCGTCTCACACGACACAATAAGCACACCCACAAGGACACATATAGAGAGGACATCCAGCGGTTCCAATGGCGCTCCCAGCGGCCGACGACGATGACGGCGAGCAGTTCACCATGCAACACGTCGTGGACTCCCACGTGAGGGGGAAGGCTCTCTCAGTGGTGTACACGAATGATCCGGTCTCGGCGGAGAGCTCCATCCAAACTATGGAGTAGTTCCTTGCCGAGGACAAGTACCAAGTGGTCGGCTTCAACCTCGAGTACACCATGGGTCGTGCCGGGCACGATCAGAAGGTTGTCGTCGCCCAGTTGTGCGTGGGACATGACGTCCTCGTCTACCACTACCACCTGGCCACAAGGCCTTGCGAGCATTTCTCCAGGTTTATCAACAGCTCCGACTACACTTTCGCTATGATGGACACCACCAACGATCTAAAAGTGCTCAAGGTTTCGGGCTTGAAATGCCCGAATCTTGTCAACATCCAACACCACTACAAGGTCTGGGGGAGCGACAAGAACAAACTGAACTCCCTGGTTGACCTCGCCTTGGCCATCATCGACCCCTACTACACGAAGATGAAGGAAGAGAGCAAGAAGGACAAGAATGCCTGGAACAATGTTTGGCATGAGAGACTGGATGAAGAACACGTCAAGTACGTGGCCAAGGACGTGTACACAAGCTACGAGATGTACAGGCGGATCGTTGACATGAGGAATTGTCCTCTTCCTGCCCCAAATGAGGGATCGAGCCACATAGCAGTGGCGGGAGCGTCACAAGAAGTAGACGACTAGATGGTCGTTTCTCCTACTTTAGAATGCATGCAATTGTTTATTGAGGTGTGTGTGAATGATCTGTATAGTCACTTATGTAATTGGATGTTTATTTCAGTTATATATATACATGTTATTCTTCTGTAGACAGAGCAAATCACACGGCTTATTAGCACCAATCGTCTGTGTTATTATTGGTCTTCGCACACATTTCTGATTACGGACATGTTTGCCGCGTGTCACACACATCTTGTTCAGTTGAACCGTTTCCATTATGTTGCCTAATCACACACAGTTCATCCTAGTGAACCGTATGTTGTATATCGCACACACCTTCATCTAGCTGCCCGTTTCTTTTGTTCCTCCTCATCACAAACAGTTCACCCGAGTGAACCGTATGCTGTATATCAGACACGCCTTCATCTGGCTGCCCGTTTATTTTGTTCCACCTCATCGCAAACAGTTCATTGAACTAAACCGTATGCCCTGCACCGCACACACAATTAAAATCATAACCGCATTTGATGCATCCATCATCGCAAATATTTTGCACCTTTTTTGACGGTTTTTTACACCACCATTTGCGATTATGGCATTGCACACAGTTTCGTCAAAGGGTCTCTGATCGTAGTGTCGCGTTTGGACCATCCTGCAGTAGTGAATCAAGATGAAATGAATGACAATGATAAGAAGTAGATTGAGCGTCTAACTAAAGAACTAAACACTCTTAAGTTAGCTCATGAAACAACTCTAGAGGATCATAAAGAGCTCTTAAATACTCATGAGAAGCTACGCTTAGAGAAGCAAAATTTAGAGAGAGCATGAGTTCTTAAAAGCTATCAATGATGATCTTCGAAAGAAGAGTTTTTATTATCTTGCCAAACATCTCCTCTTGTCTACTTATATGCCACAAGTAAAATCTAACAATAAGAACAAGAAGGATTCTTCCTCTGGTAGTAACAACAATCATGTTAAATCCAATATTGTTGCTTCTAGTAGTTCTCTTGATTCCACTAATGATTCTCTTAGCCAAGTTACACTTGAGCAAGAAAATAGCTTATTGAAGGGAATTATAGAGAAAGGTGTTTACAAGAGCCTTGCTGGAAGTAAGCAATTTGAGGAAATTGTCGCAAGCAAGGAAGGCACCAGAATAATCAAGGTGTTGGTTTTGAACAAAAGTTCAATGCGAATGGAGTTGATTGGGAAGAGGACCAATATCCCAAGACGAAGTTTGTTCCTCAACAAGAGAAGTATGACCCCACTTCTTTCAAAGGAACACAAGCTCAAGATGATCTTCCACCATAAGACCACAAGCTAAAAAGGCAAGGACAAGCTTCAAGAAGAGATTGATTCATTTGAAGAAGCTCCTAAGGCCATGGTCAAGTGGGTTCCCAAGACTACATCAAGTTCTACTTCGTCAAGTACGACTACAACTCCAAGGATTCTCATCAAGTTGATGTGGATCCCAAAGAAGAAGAACTAGAGAGTTCTTGAGGGTGACTCCGCCAACATACTTCACTCATATTAATTTTGGCAAGGACAAGTGCAATCAACTTTCATATCTTGCACTGCTATTTCATGGAGTCACAAACCCTCTTCTTGGTAAGACAAGGGACAAGGTAACCTAATGCTTTCATGGACATCATCATATGTGAGTTTCACTCTATGTCTATGGATCTCCTTGTATGTTCCTTGTGGGACTAACCCATGTAGGTACCGAAAGTGCAACACTCCAATGGATTGCTCCAAATGATCTACATAAACATTGAGCATCCACATCTTCAACATCTACATGAAGTCATCATCGATAAAACCCAAGGTTAGTTCATCCCTCTTAAGGGGGATATCACATCTAGGGGGAGCTTTGCTCTAAAAACTGAGCTAAAGTAACTCTAATGATGTGAACACAACAATGCTTTATGTAAAAGTGGTAACCCCACTTGTGCTTAAACAATGAGTATGACCTACGGTCAAATGTTCTCATTTGACTCCTCGGTCAATATACTCATATATAGATGACCTAGTCATCGCCAATTGCTTGATAGATGCTAGAGTGTATGTGCATGCTTTGTCACATGTTTTATTTGCTATCTTATTGTGTGAGCATGTTGGTTGCATATTTTTCTTCATTCAAGGACATCCATTTGTTGTTTTGATTGTTTGGCTTTTATTTTGCCAAATGGATAGACAAGAATGCCTAAGTACTCCCTCTAGCTATCTATGATTTTTCTCGTCTGAAACTCTATTCATGCTACATCACAAAGTTTGAACAAGTCACTTTCGGACCCTCCGAGTGAGGAGCCCTCGGAGCCACCGATCCATCAAGGGCATAACTTCCAAAACCTCTTAATGATTTTCGGTCAGACCAACTTATCCAATTAGGTCTCACCGAGATCAGTTGGTTGATCTAGGTTTTCATCTCGATGCCACCGATTAGAACTATTCGGTCAAACCGAGTTGCAGCAACTACTAGCAGTTTTGCATCTCGGTGCCACCAAGCCGTTCCACTTGGCGCCACCGAAAGCGTCTGGGTATTTATACCTCGCGTACCCGTACGGTTGAAAATTACTTTAAACCGCACGAGCTTGCGCCCCAGCACTGTCGGCCCTTTGTCTTCGGATCATCGTCGTCGTCGCCAGTGACCCTCCATTTCTGGTTTCCGCTGCCGTCAATGGAATCTTCACCGTCATAGCAAATCCGTCACCAAGTTAGGGTACGGATTTGACCCTTTGTGCTTTCCATTGCTCTGATTCTTGCGCAAAGTATAATGCCGTTGTTCTTCCCACGTATGACATCAATCTATCCACCAAACAAATTCCTTAGAATAGACTTGATGCAAAAACTTAGGGGTAGGTTTCTGCCGAACCCATCTCGGACCAACCAATCTGAGGATTTCGGTCACACCAATTGGCCCTGGCCATTGCACAAGTACAACTCAGTCTGACTGCGGTGTACTGATCGGTGAGACTGAAACCACTTTATCTGTGAAACCCTAGCATCTCGGAGTCACCGAACTGCATTTCGGTCTAACCAAAACTGCATGTTTAGACTCTGTTTGTGCTTCAATGTCACCGAGTTTGTCAAATCGGTAGCTCCGAAATGCTTTCTGCACAAAACTAAAGTTAAGTTTTTGTCTCAATTTTTGCAAAAATAAGTTGTATTTTGTGATGCTCATCTACTCTATCCACACCCAACTATTCACAAGGTCAGTTGCAGCTATGTCAGAGGCCAGTGACAGTTAGAACAAGTCTGAAGAGCAGCTCAACCTCAGTGAGGGCACTAGTACCTCTGGTAGCTATGATGAGGGGAGTAGGAGCACTCCCAGCAATTTGCCTAAGGCGGCTACTAGGCAAAGGAAGAAAAGGACATCTGAATCTAAGGATGAAGAATTTGTGCTTGAGGAGGAAGTGACCTCCAAGAAGAAGGTACTCAAGAAAGAGTATGTTGTTGCTGTGTGACGCCCCAAGACCGGAGCTTCAGATGCCTTCCTTGATTTCCGAGTTTTCATCGTGTGATTTGTTTGGTTCGTTGCATTCATCATTGCATCATGTGCATTGCATCATGTCATCATGTCTTTAATCTTTCCAGCTCAGCTAAATAAATCGTATGGATCTTCGGTCCATTTAACCCGAGGGAATTCACATGGTGATTCTCTTTACAACATATACCCCAATAATAGGGAGCTATATTAAATACTCCACTATTTTGGAATTCACCTTAACACACTTGCAAAAATCCCAATGCCTTTGTTATCACAACTCTTGGCCTCTAACTTTGCTATATGTCCTTTCTCCATTTTCCGGAGCTCTACCAAAATTCCCAACATTTTTGGACCTAGCGAATACCGACTTCCTTCTCACACTCATTTGAATTAAATTCAAATGGGTTTGAATTCAAACTTCACACATGTGCTCTTTCCTATTTTCTCGGTACAAGCTCATTTTTATGAGTCCAGGGAAATTAACCTCCCGCGCAGATTATATCCCTAACACTTCCTTTATTCTCCTTTTCTTTGATTTTTTTTCTGTTTTGGGGAGATAATAGAAGAAGATTGAGGGAGAGAGAGGGAGAGAGAGAGAGCCCAACCATCCCATTTGGGTCTCCAGCAAGAAGCAGCAACTGGGCCGGCCTCTAAGGCCCATCCACTCCACCAGCTCTAACCCTAGCACTCCCTAGCCCGATCCCCTGCACCCCTCCTCCTCGTTCCATCGTGCCACCAGAGACATCCATCGCTCGATCCCCTTCTCCCTCGCAGCATTGCACTCGCACCTCTCCCCCGCAGAACCCAGACCCGCTCGATCCCCCTGCCTCGCCCTTGCTCCTCCCTGTGCGCGATGGCCCTACAGACGCCCGCCTCTGTTTGCCGGTGCCCGTCACTGCGGGAATTTCCCTCGCGCCACCGGCATCTGCTTCCTTGCTCCAGTCCGCCGCCTCCCTTCCCCGGCCTCCTCCTCACGTCGGTCACCATGGCCGCGCCTCCCTGCTGCCGAGGCCGCCGCCAAGTTCCGTTGGCCTCCTGTTCCGCCGTTCTGCCTCCCCACGCCGGCAGCGAGCCCCGCTGCTGCTGCTCTTCACCATGCCCCATGACTCCTGGGATGCCCTGCTGCTGCCGCTGCTTGCCCGTGACAAATGAAACGGGCACGCCACCCGATGTGCCACAGCGCCGCGCCCCTGTTCATCGTTGTTGTCTCCACGAGCCCCTGTTCTGCTGCTGCCTCCATCGAAGGCTGCCAAGGTCATCTGTTTGGCCCCGATGACTTTTGGCTCATGTACACGCCCCGTGTCTTGCACCTCCACTTGTTGTTGCTTTTGACGTCAAGCTCGATCCCCGAACAGGGAATAACGCTAAGTACCAAGTCAACGAGGACCGCCCAGTTCGTCTTCTGCCGTCTCCGGAATCGCCAAGTCCCTCGACGACAAGTTCTTCTCTGAACGTGTATGACTACAGCCGGTGTGCATTTTTGTCAAGTCTGACTACGACAAACGACTACACGATGAGACGCCAAGTACCACTACACCTAGAGACCTCGAACCCGTCAAGTCCGACAATGATTGTGTACAACTACCGATGACGTGCACGTTGCCAAGTACCCTCTTCGGATCGCCATGTTCGACTACCGATGACATATACCACTACCATCGCCGAGATCACGAGAACCTCTACTTCCCCTTCAAAACGTGAACGTCTATAGAACATGTACCGTCGACCCTCGAAGACCCGTGGACGTCAAGTTCCTTGTTGACCCCGAACACCTACGGAGTGTGAACATCTACGAAGCGAGAACGGCTACTTCCACTACCGCCGTCGCAAGAACGCCTACTTCCCTCTACGAACTTGATCCATTCTGATAATGCACGCTTTGAAAGGTATAACCCCGAGACGACTGCCCGTGAACAGATGTATGTGTTGTATGAGATGATCGTGGTTGCACCGCATCCGAGTTGTTTTTTGCGAGTTCCTCGTTGCCTTGCCGTCGACATGTGGGAACCCGGTATCCGGGAGCACCCCATCATCTTGCATGGCGCACTCACACCCACTTCCCTTTGCACCGGTATCCCTGTGAGCTACCGGATCGTCGGAATGTTGCCGTGGCATCATTTTCAGATTCGTTGTCGTGGCACCCCTTTCGTTTCCGCCATGATGACAAATCCATCATATCTTATCATGTCAACATTTTCACAATTACTGCATAAAACTTGCACATGCCATTCACATCATGATAACAACATTTAAATGTTTAAAATTGTTGTTGCACCAAATTGCTAATGCATATGGGGATTACCGGATTTGTTGCTTTTTATATCCGGCCCCATTTGAATTGTTTAGATAGTATATTTTTGTTATGTTTCACCTCTTGCCATGTTAACCAACATTTAATATTGTTGAGTACCTAATCGGGAGTGAACTAAATAATTGATGTGGTGTTCCGTCAATATGCAACTCGTTGCATATTGAGATCCACTTAATTTGTAGTTTTGTTTGTTGGACTTTGCCATGTCATGCATATTTAAACTGGACATGCATCATAATTGGTTGTGCATCATGCCATGTTTATGTGATGGTTGTTTATTATGTTGCTTGTTTCTTTCTGGGTTGCTTCTCTCGTTATCTTCGGTTTCGTTCCAGAGTTGTGAGGATCCGTTCGACTACGTCCGTTCATCTACTTATTGGACTCGTTCTTCTTCCTTGCGGTATCTCGGGCAAGATGACCATACCCTCGAAATCACTTCTATCTTTGCTTGCTAGTTGTTCGCTCTATTGCTATGCCGTGTTACCTACCACTTGCTATATCATGCCTCCCATATTGCCATGTCAAGCCTCTAACCCACCATCCTAGCAAACCGTTGTTTGGCTATGTTACCGCTTTTGCTCAGCCCCTCTTATAGCGTTGCTAGTTGCAGGTGAAGATGAAGTTTGTTTCATGTTGGAACATGGATATGTTGGGATATCACAATATCTCTTATTTAATTAATGCATCTATATACTTGGTAAAGGGTGGAAGGCTCGGCCTTATGCCTGGTGTTTTGTTCCACTCTTGCCGCCCTAGTTTCCATCATACCGGTGTTATGTTCCTTGATTTTGCATTCCTTACACGGTTGGGTGTTATGGGAACCCCTTGACAGTTCGCTTTGAATAAAACTCCTCCAGCAAGGCCCATCCTTGGTTTTACATTTGCCTAACAACCTAAGCCTTTTTCCCTTGGGTTTCCGAAGCCCAAGGGTCATCTTTATTTTAACCCTCCCCCCTCCCCCGGCTAGTGCTTCTCTAAGTGTTGGTCCAACCTGAGTGATGTCCAGCACCCCCTGGGCAACCAGGGTCTATGCCAACCCGACGTCTGGCTCATCTGGTGTGCCCTGAGAACGAGATATGTGCAGCTCCGATCGGGATTTGTCGGCACATCGGGCGACTTTGCTGGTCTTGTTTTACCATTGTCGAAATGTCTTGTAACCGGGCTTCCGAGTCTGATTGGGTCTTCCTGGGAAGGAGAAGGAATATCCTTCGTTGACCGTGAGAGCTTGTGATGGGCTAAGTTGGGACACCCCTGCAGGGTTTGAACTTTCGAAAGCCGTGCCTGTGGTTATGTGGCAGATGGGAATTTGTTAATGTCCGGTTGTGGAGAACTTGACACTTGACTTAATTAAAATGCATCAACCGTGTGTGTAATTGTGATGGTCTCTTCTCGGCGGAGTCTGGGAAGTGAACACGGTCCTTGCGTTATGCTTGAACGTAAGTAGTTTCAGGAACACTTCTTGATCACTTCTAGTTCACGACCGTTGCGTTGCTTCTCTTCTCGCTCTTATTTGCGTAAGTTAGCCACCATATATGCTTAGTGCTTGCTGCAGCTCCACCTCACTACCCTTTCCTACCCATAAGCTTAAATAGTCTTGATCTCGCGGGTGTGAGATTGATGAGTCCTCGTGACTCACAGATACTTCCAAACAGTTGTAGGTGCCGATGATACCAGTGCAGGTGACGCAACCCAGCTCAAGTGGGAGCTCGATGAAGATCTTGATCATTGTCTTGTTTCATTTCCTGTTGATCAGTAGTGGAGCCCAGTTGGGACGATCGGGGATCTATGCATTTGGGTTTGTCTTCTTTTATTTTGGTTCCATAGTCGGACCCTTGATTGTACTCTGGATGATGTATGTTTAACTTGTTATTTGTGTGAAGTGGCGATTGTAAGCCGACTCTTTATCCCTTTCTTATTCAGTACATCGGATTGTGTGAAGATTACCCCTCTTGCGACAAACCTACCATGCGGCTATGCCTCTAAGTCGTGCCCTGACACGTGGG
Organism: Triticum dicoccoides; assembly: GCF_002162155.2. NCBI lineage: Eukaryota > Viridiplantae > Streptophyta > Magnoliopsida > Poales > Poaceae > Triticum > Triticum dicoccoides. The sequence continues at coordinate 184,425,148 of NC_041386.1, read as the reverse complement.
AGATATAGCCGCATTGTGGGTGTTACATGCTTCCACAAAACCAGGCATGTCCAAGAAGGCACCTGCAAAGAGGACTCCAATGTCCAAGGCTAGAGCCTCAACTCAAGAAACCATGCAGTTTACACTTGAGCCCAGAGAGGAAGAAGCTGCTGGTGGAAAGAAGAGGAAAGAAAGAGTTAGGAATACCATTGCCAGAGTGATTGGCATACCATCCATGATGATGGATGAGGAAGAGGAGGGGGAGGAGGAGGAAGAGTCTCCCGCACCTCCTGCCAAGACACAGAAGCTGATGGGGCATGCCACCAGGACTGGGGCTACACCTTCTAAGCCCAAGCCTGCCCCCAAGCCTTCAGCTCCAGCTCAAGCCCCCAAGACAACTGCTCCAAAGAGATCAACAAGGAATATATCAGCTGCTGAAAAGAACAAGGCCCCAGTGCCTGAAGTCCATGAAGATGATGAGCCACTAGTGCCCAGGAAACTCAACCCGAAGATTCCAGATCATAATGATGATCATCCTATGGCAGAGAACATGAAGTTAAGAAAGGATGCAGGTTTGAGACAATGGATGAAGACTGATCCTTATGACACTAGGATAAGGGTTGTTGTGGACTATCGCTTTCACACCAAAGAACAACATGACTTCTATGAGACTGTCCTATTGGACAAGAAGCCCATTGTCTGTGACATGAAATGGGTGGACTGGAAATACATTGACTCCAATGAAGACTACTTTCCACATGTGCATGAAAGCTTCCAGATGAATGGTTTTGACAAATTTGTTGGTCAGAAGTTGACAAAGTGGAACGATGAGATGATAATGCAGCTCTACTCCACAACTCACTTCTACCCTGATGAAAAGATAGTATGGATGACAGAAGGCACCAAATATCAGTTAACAATCTTAGAATGGGTGTAGGATCGAAAGTATGTCTAGAGGGGGGTGATTAGACTACTTTACCAAATAAAAATATAGCATTTTCCCAATTTTAGTTCTTGGCAGATTTTAGCAACTTAGCACAAGTCAAGCAATCAACCTACACATGCAATTCTAAGAGTATAATAGTGGAAAGTAAAACACTTGCATATGAAGGTAAAGGAAGGAGTTTGGAGAGAGCAAACGCAATGTAGACACGGAGATTTTTGGCATGGTTCCGATAGGTGGTGCTAGCGTACATCCACGTTGATGGAGACTTCAACCCACGAAGGGTAACGGTTGCGCGAGTCCACGGAGGGCTCCACCCATGAAGGGTCCACGAAGAAGCAACCTTGTCTATCCCACCATGGTCGTCGCCCACGAAGGACTTGCCTCACTAGGGTAGATCTTCATGAAGTAGGCGATCTCCTTGCCTTTACAAACTCCTTGGTTCAACTCCACAATCTTGACGGAGGCTCCCAAGTGACACCTAACCAATCTAGGAGACACCACACTCCAAGAGGTAACAAATGGTGTGTTGATGATGAACTCCTTGCTCTTGTGCTTCAAATGATAGTCTCCCCAACACTCAACTCTCTCTCATAGGATAGGACTTGGTGGAAAGATGATTTGAGTGGAAAGCAACTTGGGGAAGGCTAGAGATCAAGATTTATGTGGTTGGAATGGAATATCTTGACCTCAACACAAGTGTAGGTGGTTCTCTCTCAAAAAATGTATGTTGGAAGTGTAGGCATGTTCTGATGGCTCTCTCTACGAATGAAGAGTGGGTGTAGGGGTATACATAGCCTCCACACAAAATCTAACCGTTACACACAATTTACCAAACTCGGTGGGACCGAATCATGAAACGGTCAGACCGATTTAGTTCATAATGTGATCGTTAGGATTTTCGGTGGGACTGGCATGTCAACTCGGTGAGACCGATTTCGTTAGGGTTAGGGCATAACGTAATCTCGGTGAGACCGATTACACAAACTCGGTGGGACCGATTTTGGTAATAGACAAATAAAGAGTTGGTCAGGCAAACTCGGTGGGACCGATTCACTCATCTCGATTGTACCGAAATGTTACGAAAGGGAAACAGAGAGTTTTCATTGCAATCTCGGTGGGACCGATCGCTCATCTCGGCTTGACCGAAACATTACGAAGGGAAACAGAGAGATTACAATCCCATCTCGGTGAGACCGATATCCCTGTCGGTAAGACCGAAAAGACTAGGGTTTCTGGCAGTGGCTATGTCAACTGAACTCGGTGGCGCCGGATAGACAGTTTCGGTGGGGCCGAGTTTGACTTTTGGTTTGGGACATATGTGGATGTGAGAAAGTAGTTGAGGGTTTTTGGAGCATATCACTAAACACTTTGAGCAAGAAACTCATTAAGCAACACCTCACCCCCTCCTGACAGTATTGGCTTTTCCTATGGAATCAATGTGATCTTGGATCACTTAAAATGAAAAACTGTAGAGTCCTGAGCTTTGAGCTTGAGCCAATCCTTTGTCCTCAGCATTTTGAGGGGTCCACATTTCTCATCCATGCCATGCCAATCATTGAGATTTCCTGAAATGTTTATCTTGAAGTAGCATTAGCTCAATGAGCTATATGTTGTTAGAAATTACCAAAACCACCCAGGGATAGTTGCACTTTCAATCTCCCCCTTTTTGGTAATTGATGACAACATATAGATCAAAGTTTCGACAAAAGATAATAAGATTGAAAAACATCGTCGCTTTGAGAAGTATGTGGTAAGCAAGAGCTCCCCCTAAATTTGTGCATTATTTTAAAATTTGCTTTTGAATGCAAATGCACAATCGATTAGGATCATGGGTTACTCTTCCATGTCACATACATCTTGGTGGAGCGCTCAAAATGATAGAAGTTAAAAACATGCACTCATCACCAAGCAAGTCAATGATCATATAGGGATATAACAGATAATATCATCCAACAAGCATTAAGGGTAGCATATGATCAAACACATGATCAAACAAGTATCTCACAAGGACATAAAGTATCTCACAAAAGGACACAATAAAGTAATTCAACCAAAATAGCAAGAAAGATAAAAAAGCAACTCTCTCTCTCTCGAAGCCTATGATCTATACATTTTTCTCCCCCTTTGGCAACAAGTTACCAAAAAGTTCAAAAAATACATAGTGCTAAAAGATTCTCAGGCTTGATCTTCGGTAGGAGGTGTAGAGATGACTCCAAGGATGAAAGCTTCTATTGATGTAGATGGAGCTGGTGGAGTGGCTGCTGGAGCTGGTGGCACTGAGGCTGTAGCTGCTGGAGCTGACACTGTAGCTCTAGAATCTGTGACTGGCACTGCAGCAGACCTTCTTCTCCTCCACTTCCTCCTGTAGCTTCTCAACTGCAGTTTGGATCTCAGTTACCTTGATATCAAGATCATAGAATTTCTGCTCAACGATCCTCTCCAAACTCTCCTTCTTTTGAGTCAGGGTGGCCAAGCCCTTCTCAATCCTCAAGGTGGATTGGATCAGATATCTAAGCTGATCTTGCTTGGTCTTCAAGAATACTTGAGATGCCTCTTCAACAGTTGGCATCTTTGCAGCTTTCTCTGCCCTTGCCTTCTCTCTCTTCTCATGTGCTTGAGTTGATGATGGTTCATTTTCATTCATGACAACAGTGTTGTCTTCAAATTCAGGGTAGATGGGCAGGTGCTCCCTATCCAATAGATATTTGCTTGTTCCCATCTTGGAGTTGATGAGCTCCTGAATTTGTGGGGCATACCCACAACTTATCTTCTGATCAGCTGGTGTCCTTTTGACTGTCTCCACAATCAGACTCATGACTTTGAACTTTTGAGGCACATCAAACAAATGGAGCAAATTGATAGCATGTCCTCTGATCATCTTATGATCACCTGACTTGGGTAGCAATGTGTGCCTTAGGATCCAGTTGATGGTAGGAAGACCAGACAACAAGAAGTGGACATATCCAAACTTATGAGTATCCAATGCATCAGCTGGGATCTCTCTGTACATGTTGGCCATAGAGTTATGGTCTTTCTTCTTTTCAGCATAAACATCCAAGTCATCCTCACTTTCTTCTGGGCCATTGATCAACTGAGCCCATTCTTCAATAGTTGATATGGACAGTGCAGGTGCTCTTGTCGTTCCACCGTTACTATCAAGTAAAATATCAGCCAATCGAGAGGCTCGCTATGAAAGCAACATGCAAAAGTATGTGGTTCCCGCTCTACGTCATAAGAAGATCATGTGTGCTACAGAACAGAAGGGGATTTTAGGTGTGAAGCCTGTTCCATATGCTACGCTTGTGCCTCAGGAAGAAGTGAAGCCCACGTTCAGAACACCTTGTCAATACTTCAACGTAACCAGCAGAATGAAAGTTTGAAGGCTGCACCATCAAGTTCATTTTAGTTTTGGCCTAGCAACCATACATGCAAGTATACGTACGTGTGTATTTTTATTTGTTTTTACTAGTTTGTTCAGATTTCCTAGTTTACAACTTGTAATTGATGAGGAGTCCTCATCGTGCCCTAGTCTAGGTCGGGCTTAGCCCAGGTGTTACGCACAACTTATATAAGCAAGGGGTGCAGTTTCTGTCGAGGGGTCAGGTTTTAGTTCAGGAAGAAAACTCATCTGATGGATGCGTATCTGTACTTCTGCATCCCTGTCTAGGGTTTGATAATTGCATGTGTTTCGGCAGCTTGGATCGCCAAGGCACAAGTGTCGTTTGATTCTTTATCTACAAGGGTCAATCTAGCTAGCTTCCCGTTCTTCTCCATCTACTTCTGCTAGTGCTTATTATTGCTAAATACTCCGTCGCCGTCGCCGCCGCTAATCACCATCAGCTTAATCCCTCCATCTAGCTCTAGTACTACTACACCACGTTTACTACTTCCGATCCATCTAGTCCAAGTTCTTCCACACGTACACATCTCTACACATATATATCTCTGTCTGCTCTAGTACGTCTGCCTCCGATCAAGTATATTCTGCTAGCTCTTTGCGCCGGTGAAAGATCAGGGACATCCCACAAAATCGACTCAAAGTTATTTGAGTCGTATCAACTGGTATCAGAGAGCGCCAGGTTTATCACTGCGCGCGATGTCAACCGCAAGCAAGCGTGACGGGGATGAGGTGCGGGAGGATGACGGGCCGCCGCAATATGGTCCCGATCTGGACCCAGGTGTCCGTGCTATGTTCAAG
>NC_041386.1:184336853-184418612 GCF_002162155.2 Triticum dicoccoides | reverse complement strand
GTATTACGATGAGGTGATTTGCGATGTTGTGCCAATGGATGTGTGTCAGTTGCTATTGGGTCGTCCGTGGCAATATGATCGCAACGCTATACATGAGGGGAGGTCGAACACTTACGTGTTCCAAGATGTTGGCATGAAACGTGTGCTGCAGCCCATGGGTAACAATGCTATCAAGATTGATCATGTGTTTGTATACAACAATTTTTTGAAGAGTACCCTGAAACCGAGGACGGTTTCGCTTAAAGGGGGAGAGGATGATATGGACAGTGCAGGTGCTCTTGTCGTTCCATCGTTACTATCAAGTAAAATATCAGCCAATCGAGAGGCTCGCTATGAAAGCAACATGCAAAAGTATGTGGTTCCCGCTCTACGTCATAAGAAGATCATGTGTGCTACAGAACAGAAGGGGATTTTAGGTGTGAAGCCTGTTCCATATGCTATGCTTGTGCCTCAGGAAGAAGTGAAGCCCACGTTCAGAACACCTTGTCAATACTTCAACGTAACCAGCAGAATGAAAGTTTGAAGGCTGCACCATCAAGTTCATTTTAGTTTTGGCCTAGCAACCATACATGCAAGTATACGTACGTGTGTCTTTTTATTTGTTTTTACTAGTTTGTTCAGATTTCCTAGTTTACAACTTGTAATTGATGAGGAGTCCTCATCGTGCCCTAGTCTAGGTCGGGCTTAGCCCAGGTGTTACGCACAACTTATATAAGCAAGGGGTGCAGTTTCTGTCGAGGGGTCAGGTTTTAGTTCAGGAAGAAAACTCATCTGATGGATGCGTATCTGTACTTCTGCGTCCCTGTCTAGGGTTTGATAATTGCATGTGTTTCGGCAGCTTGGATCGCCAAGGCACAAGTGTCGTTTGATTCTTGATCTACAAGGGTCAATCTAGCTAGCTTCCCGTTCTTCTCCATCTACTTCTGCTAGTGCTTATTATTGCTAAATACTCCGTCGCCGTCGCCGCCGCTAATCACCATCAGCTTAATCCCTCCATCTAGCTCTAGTACTACTACACCACGTTTACTACTTCCGATCCATCTAGTCCAAGTTCTTCCACACGTACACATCTCTACACATATATATCTCTGTCTGCTCTAGTACGTCTGCCTCCGATCAAGTATATTCTGCTAGCTCTTTGCGCCGGTGAAAGATCAGGGACATCCCACAAAATCGACTCAAAGTTATTTGAGTCGTATCAACTGGTATCAGAGAGCGCCAGGTTTATCACTGCGCGCGATGTCAACCGCAAGCAAGCGTGACGGGGATGAGGTGCGGGAGGATGACGGGCCGCCGCAATATGGTCCCGATCTGGACCCAGGTGTCCGTGCTATGTTCAAGACTACATACCAGCACTTCGACAACCGCATGAAGGCCCTCGACGAGACGGTGACCGACGGGTTCCAGGCCATGCAAGCAGCCCTCCGTCGCCTAGAGGCAAGGGCAACCGGCACGGCTGCTCCAGCGAGGGAACAACATGCCCTGCAGCAGCGAGCACCTCGCCATGTCCGTGACGCGGACGTTACCAACGACGACAATGATGCTGAGTTCGAGGATGGTTCTGATGCTCGCGGCGACTTGCCTCGCCGACCACGACAGGATGCTCATCCCCGTGATGATGGACCAAGGCGGCGCCGCGATGAGGATGAGGACGGAGGTATTGGTAGAATAAAAATTACTATACCTTCGTTCACAGGCAAGGCCGGTCCCGAGGAGTATCTTGAGTGGGAGATGCGTGTGGAGCAGATTTTTGATAATCACCGTTACTCTGAGGAGCGGAAGATTCGTTTTGCTTCTCTTGAATTTTCAGGTTATGCATTAATTTGGTGGGATCAGCTCAACCGCAATGACGCACGACCAGAGTCATGGCGTGAGATGAAGCGTACAATGCGTGCTCGCTTTGTGCCAGCTTATTTTCAGAAGGAGCAACACACAAAGCTTCGCCGTCTTGTTCAAGGAGCCATGACGGTGGATGAGTATTACCAACGGATGCAAGTTCTGATGATCAGAACTAATGTGCATGAGTCTGATGATGCAACAATGACACGCTTCTTTGAGGGGCTGAATGAGGATATACGTGACCGTGTTGATTTGATGCAGTATAATGATATGCAAGATCTTCTTCATCAGGCGGAGCGTGCCGAACAGTGGGTCAAAGCCAAGCAAGTTTCCAAAGGCCGCACCAATTTCAGCATGGGGCGACGTTCCTATTCACATGACGATGATAATGTCAAGCCAGCTTCATCCTATAGGTCAGCTGCTACCGATCACAATGAGATGAGCAAAGAATCTATGGCCGCGAGCAAAGTGGCTTCAAGGGCTGATTTAAGTGCGCAGTCTGCTATGCGTACTAGTGAGATTGTTTGTTACACATGTGGAGGTAGGGGACACAAACGCATTGATTGTCCGAACAAGAAGAGAGTGCTCCTTGTTAATGATGGATATGTTTCCGAAGACAAAATTGACTCAGAGTCTGATGAGCCCAAGGAAGGGGAAAGTGAATCTAATCCTATCATGTGCTATCCTCTAGATTATGATGACCTGCCATGCATCATGGTGCAGCGAGCTAAAGAGGATCAAATTCCAAGTTCGGGACAGCGGTGGAAAAATTTTCAGTCACAATGCAAGATCAAAAACAAGTGTTGCAAGTTGATTATTGATGGAGGGAGCTACACCAACATCATAAGCAAGCTTGTGGTGGATGCTTTAGGATTGAAGGCATGGCCACATCCGCAGCCACATTGCATTGAGTGGTTGTACAACTCCGGACGTTTGAAGGTGACTCACAAGGTACGCGTAAAGTTTAATATTGGCATGTATTACGATGAGGTGATTTGCGATGTTGTGCCAATGGATGTGTGTCAGTTGCTATTGGGTCGTCCGTGGCAATATGATCGCAACGCTATACATGAGGGGAGGTCGAACACTTACGTGTTCCAAGATGTTGGCATGAAACGTGTGCTGCAGCCCATGGGTAACAATGCTATCAAGATTGATCATGTGTTTGTATACAACAATTTTTTGAAGAGTACCCTGAAACCGAGGACGGTTTCGCTTAAAGGGGGAGAGGATGATATGGACAGTGCAGGTGCTCTTGTCGTTCCATCGTTACTATCAAGTAAAATATCAGCCAATCGAGAGGCTCGCTATGAAAGCAACATGCAAAAGTATGTGGTTCCCGCTCTACGTCATAAGAAGATCATGTGTGCTACAGAACAGAAGGGGATTTTAGGTGTGAAGCCTGTTCCATATGCTATGCTTGTGCCTCAGGAAGAAGTGAAGCCCACGTTCAGAACACCTTGTCAATACTTCAACGTAACCAGCAGAATGAAAGTTTGAAGGCTGCACCATCAAGTTCATTTTAGTTTTGGCCTAGCAACCATACATGCAAGTATACGTACGTGTGTCTTTTTATTTGTTTTTACTAGTTTGTTCAGATTTCCTAGTTTACAACTTGTAATTGATGAGGAGTCCTCATCGTGCCCTAGTCTAGGTCGGGCTTAGCCCAGGTGTTACGCACAACTTATATAAGCAAGGGGTGCAGTTTCTGTCGAGGGGTCAGGTTTTAGTTCAGGAAGAAAACTCATCTGATGGATGCGTATCTGTACTTCTGCGTCCCTGTCTAGGGTTTGATAATTGCATGTGTTTCGGCAGCTTGGATCGCCAAGGCACAAGTGTCGTTTGATTCTTGATCTACAAGGGTCAATCTAGCTAGCTTCCCGTTCTTCTCCATCTACTTCTGCTAGTGCTTATTATTGCTAAATACTCCGTCGCCGTCGCTGCCGCTAATCACCATCAGCTTAATCCCTCCATCTAGCTCTAGTACTACTACACCACGTTTACTACTTCCGATCCATCTAGTCCAAGTTCTTCCACACGTACACATCTCTACACATATATATCTCTGTCTGCTCTAGTATGTCTGCCTCCGATCAAGTATATTCTGCTAGCTCTTTGCGCCGGTGAAAGATCAGGGACATCCCACAAAATCGACTCAAAGTTATTTGAGTCGTATCAATAGTAGATTGGTACCTTGTACCTTCAGACATCCAAATGATCTTCCCATCGGGGTAGAAGTGGGCAGTGGAGTAAAACTGCATGATCACCTCATCATTCCACTTGGTGAGCTTCTGGGCAACAAATGTATCAACTCCACATGCTTTGAAGCTGTCATATACACCTGGATAGTGATCTTCATTCTCCTTGATGTACTCCCAGTCAACCCATCTCATGTCACACATTATGGGCTTCTTGTCAAGCAGGATTGTCTCATAGAAGTCTTGTTGTTCCTTAGTGTGAAACCTGTAATCCACATCAGTTCTCCTCCTAACAGCATATGGATCAGACTGTCTCCATAATCTCAATCCTGAATCCTTCCCGATTTTCATGTTTTCTACAACAAGATGTGCATCATTGTGGCCAGGGATCTTGGGCTTCAGCTTTCTCAAAACAAGTGAGTCATCTTCCTCTTCTTCAGCAGCTTCAGGCACTGGGCCTTGTTCTTTTCTACAGCTGAAATGTTTCTAGTGCTTCTCTTTGGAGCAGACTTCTGAGCTGGAGCTTCGGGAACAGACTTAGGCTTTGATGGAGCAGCCCCTGACTTGATTGCATCTCCCAAAAGCTTATGAGCCTTAGGAGCTGGTGCAACATCCTCTTCCTCTTCATATGAACCTCTCATTATGGATGATCTGCCAAGCACTCTGGCAGTGGTCTTCTTGACCCTTTCCTTCCTTTTCTTCCCTTCTCCAACTACCTCTTCAGTTGGCTTGGAGTTTTCAGCAGTGGATGCTCTGGCCTTAGACATAGGAACTCTCTTTGTTGGTGCCTTCTTATGCATCCCTGGCTTAACTGTAGCAGCTGTGCCATACTCCTTTTTCAGCACCTTTTTCCTTGAAGTGGCCTCATCCTCAATGGCCACATAATCCTCATCCTCGGATTCTGAGGTTCTCTTCTTCCTGGATCTGGTTGCTGCCTTGGGTAAGTTGCTTGGAGTGCTCCTGGTTCCATCATCAGAAGAGCTGGAGGGACTAGTGCCCTCACTCATCTGAACCTGCTCTTCAGACTTGTTCTGGCTGTCACTTTGATTAGACATCTTGTAGGCAAACTATCAGCAGACCCTGTGAATAGGTTGTAGATGAGGTAGAGTAGATGAGTATCACAAAGTACAGAGGTTTTGCAAAATAATTGAGTCAAAAAGCTTAGTTTTAGTTCTCTACAGAAGTGATCTCGGAGCTACCAAATTGATAGACTCGATGATACCGAAGCAACACTTGGAACCTAAACTAGTGAACTCGGTAAGGCCGAGTCACCATTCGGTGGCACCGAGATTGCTAGGGTTTCACAGAATCTTGAACTCGGTCACACCGATTTGCACGTTTTGGTCAGACCGAAAAGCACATGTGCAATGGCTAAGGCCGAATCGGTGAGACCGATTTCTACAGTTCGGTCTGTCCGAGATGAGTTCTGCGGAGAGCTAACCCTCAAATTTTCGAATCAATCTAGACCTAAGGGAGTTTTAGCTGGATGGATCAATCTCAATCATGGCAAGAAACATGGCATTGTCCTTGTACTAGGAATCAGAGTGAAAAAGACAGCACAAGGGGTCGAACACTTACCCTAGAGCGGCGAGTGTTTGCTACGGCACCAACGGCAGAGCAGATTGCCGTTGACGGCGGCAGAGACCAGCGGTGGGAGGTCACTGGTGGTGAGAGGACGATCCGAATACCCGAAGAGGCAGAGCAGGTTACGCGCGGGTGAAGGGTTTCGGAAAATTTTCCAAAATTTGACCCATCAGTATATATAACCTGACCCTATCGGTGTGACCGAGTGGAATGACTCAGTGGCACCGAGATGCAGAACTGCAAACGGTTACTGCGACTCGGTGTGACCGAAACGTTCTAATCGGTTGCACCGAGATTGAAAACCTTGATCAACTTAGTGATCTCAGTGTGACCAAAATGGATGACTCGGTCATACCGAAATGCACAAAGAGGTTTTGGAAGTTTAAGTCTATGACGAATCGGGGACTCCGAGTGCTCCTCACACAGAGTGGTTCGAACCTGACTTGATCAAACTCCGAGGAAAGCTTAGATAGCTAGAGGGAGTTCTTAGGCATTCTTGTCCATCCAATTGGCAAAAGAGAAAAAGCCAAACAATCAAAGCAACAAATGGATGTCCTCGAGTGAGTAAAATATGCATCCAACATGCTCAGACAATAAGATGGCAAATGAAATATGTGACAAAGCATGCACAATCACTCTAGCATCTATCAAGCAATTTGGCGATGACTAGGTCATCTATATATGAGTATATTGACTTGGGAGTCAAATGAGAACATTTGATCGTAGGTCATACTCATCGTGTAAGCACAAGTGGGGTTGCCACTTTTACATAAAGCATTGTTGTGTTCACACCATTAGAGTTGCTTTAGCTCAATTGATTGGAGTAAAGCTTCCCCTAGATGTGATATCCCCCCTAAGAGGGATGAACTAACCTTGGGTTTTGTCGATGATGACTTCATGTAGGTGTTGAAGATGTAGATGCTCAATGTTGATGTAGATCTTTTGGAGCAATCCTTTAGAGTGAGTTGCACTTTCAATACCTACACGGGTTAGTCCCACAAGGAACAAACAAGGATATCCATAGACATAGAGTGATGTTCACATAGGATGATGTCCATGAAAGCATTAGGTTACCTTTTGTCCCTTGTCTTACCAACAAGAGGGTTTGTGACTCCTTGAGCTAGTGCAAGATATGGAAGTTGTTTGCACTTATCCTTGCCAAAATGATATGAGTGAAGTATGTTGGCGGAGTCACCCTCAAGAACTCTCTACTTCTTCTTCTTCGGGATCCACACCATCTTGATGGGAATCCTTGGAGTTGTAGTCGTACTTGATGAAGTAGAACTTGATGTAGTCTTGGGAACCAACTTGACCAAGGCCTTAGGTGCTTCTTCAAATGCATCAATCTCCTCTTGAAGCATGTCCTTTCCTTTTAGCTTGTGGTCTTCCGGTGGAAGATCATCTTGAGCATGTGTTCCTTGGAAAGAAGTAGAATCATACTTCTCTTGTTGAGGAACAAACTTCGTCTTAGGGTATTGATCTTCTTCCCACTCAACTCCATTGGCATTGAACTTTCGTTCAAAACCTACACCTTGATTCTTCCGGTGTCTTCCTTGCTTGTGTACTATTTCCTCGAATTGCTTACTCCCAGCAAGGCTCTTGTAAACACTTTTCTCTATAATTCCCTTCAATAAGTTGTTTTCTTGCTCAAGTGTAACTTGGCTAAGAGAATCATTAGTGTAATCAAGATAACTACTAGAAGCAACAATATTGGATTTAGCATGATTGTTGTTACTACTAGAAGAAGAATCTTTCTTACTCTTGTTGCTAGATTTAACTTGTGGCATGTAAGTAGACATGAGTAAACGCTTGGCAATGTAAGAAGAACTTTTCTTGCGAAGATCATCATTGATTGCTTTTAAGAACTCATGCTCTTGCTCAAGGTTGAGTTTTTCAAAGCGTAGCTTCTCGTGAGTCTTTAAAAGTTCTCGATGATCTTCCAAGGTAGTTTCATGAGCTAACTTAAGAGTGTTTAGTTCTTTAGTTAGACGCTCAATCTTCTTCTTATCATCGTCAGTCGTTTTATCTTGATTATTATGATTAATAGCAGGTTGATCATAGTTTTCATAACTAGAGTTGTCAACAAGTAAATCATCATCTCCTAGCAAATCATCTTCATCACTATTGAAATCAACATACTCGGGGTGTGTTACCTTTGGACCTTTAGCCATGAAGCATCTTCCAATTCCTTCATTTGGTGAGTCAAATATGTCGTAGGAGTCGGTTGACACAAGTGCTAGACCGGCAACACCTTCATCTTGAGTATATTAGGAGTCAGAGTGATAGCTTCTTTCGGAGTGATTGTCGGAGTCGGAGCCAGATACCCATTCACCAACATGAGCTTGATGTCTTCTTTTTGTGTAGCTCTTTGATGATTTGTCCTTCCTCTCTGAATCCTTGCTTCTCCGAGAGGGTCTTCGTTCATAATGATCATCTCTACTCCTCTCTCTTGGCGGTGATTCTTCTCTCCTACTTCTTCTTTGGGAGAATCTTCTCTTCTTTTGTAAGGAGCCGTACACTCATTTGAATAGTGTCCGGGTCTTCCACAATTGTAGCAATTACACTCACGACTATAAGATCTTTTGTCATTGTTGGACCTTGAATTGGAACTTCTTTCCTTGCTTCTACTCTTGTAGAACTTGTTGAAGTTCTTCGCCATTAGGATCAATTCTTCATTGAAGGTTTGTTTCTCACTTGATGATGTGGGAGCATCACATGAGGCTTTGTAGGCACCACTTGACTTGTTGTGGAGATCTTCCTTATCCTTGAGTGACATCTCATGAGCAACAATTCTTCCAATGACTTCCGTTGGCTTGAGATCTTTGTAGTTGGGCATCATTTGGATCAATGTGCACACGGTATCATATTTGCCATCCAAGGCTCTTAGGATCTTCTTGATGATGACTCTATCGGTCATCTCTTCACTTCCTAAGCCGGCAATCTCATTTGTAATGAGAGCAAGCCTAGAGTACATTTCAGCGACACCTTCACCATCCTTCATTTTGAACTTGTCAAGTTGACTTTGAAGCACATCCAATTTGGATTCCTTGATGGAGTCGGTACCTTTGTGCATATCAATCAGAGTATCCCAAATTTCCTTTGCATTCTCAAGACGGCTGATTTTGTTGAATTCTTTAGGGCACAATCCGTTGAAGAGAATATCACAAGCTTGAGCATTGTATTGCAGCATCTTCAACTCTTTCGTGGTAGCTTCACGGTTCGGTTCTCTCCCATCAAAGAATTCACATTACAAGCCAATACACACAATAGCCCAAACGGCGGGGTTATGTCCAAGAATATGCATTTTCATCTTATGCTTCCAACTAGCAAAATTAGTACCATCAAAGTAAGGACCTCTACGGTGGTAATTTCCCTTGCTAGACGCCATACTCTCCTAGGTTGTGAAACCAAGGCTATGACCACCAAAAGCTATGGAAATCAAAGCAAATGGAGACCAAAGCTCTGATACCACTTGTAGGATCGAAAGTATGTCTACAGGAGGGTGATTAGAATACTTGACCAAATAAAAATCTAGCCTTTTCCCAATTTTAATTCTTGGCAGATTTTAGCAACTTAGCACAAATCAAGAAATCAACCTACACGTGCAATTCTAAGAGTATATCAGCGGAAAGTAAAACAATTGCATATGAAGGTAAAGGGAGGAGTTTTGAGGGAGCAAACGCAATGTAGACACGGAGATTTTTGGCATGGTTTCGATAGGTGGTGCTACCGTACATCCACGTTGATGGAGACTTCAACCCACGAAGGGTAACGGTTGCGCGAGTCCACGGAGGGCTCCACCCACGAAGGGTCCACGAAGAAGCAACCTTGTCTATCCCACCATGGTCGTCGCCCACGAAGGACTTGCCTCACTAGGGTAGATCTTCACGAAGTAGGCGATCTCCTTACCCTTACAAACTCCTTGGGTCAACTCCACAATCTTGACGGAGGCTCCCAAGTGACACCTAACCAATCTAGGAGACACCACTCTCCAAGAGGTAACAAATGGTGTGTTGATGATGAACTCCTTGCTCTTGTGCTTCAAATGATAGTCTCCCCAACACTCAACTCTCTCTCATGGGATAGGATTTGGTGGAGAGATGATTTGAGTGGAAAGCAACTTGGGGAAGGCTAGAGATCAAGATTTATGTGGTTGGAATGGAATATCTTGACCTCAACACAAGTGTAGGTGGTTCTCTCTCAAAAAATATATGTTGGAAGTGTAGGCATGTTCTGATGGCTCTCTCTATGAATGAAGAGTGGGTGGAGGGGTATATATAGCCTCCACACAAAATCTAACCGTTACACACAATTTACCAAACTCGGTGGGACCGAATCATGAAACTCAGTCAGACCGATTTAGTTTATAATGTGACCATTAGGATTTTCGATGGGACCGACATGTCAACTCAGTGAGACCGATTTCGTTAGGGTTAGGGCATAACGTAATCTCGGTGAGACCGATTACACAAACTCGGTGGGACCGATTTTGGTAATAGACAAATAGAGAGTTGGTTAGGCAAACTCGGTGGGACCGATTCGCTCATCTCGGTTGTACCGAAATGTTACGGAAGGGAAACACGGAGTTTGCATTGCGATCTCGGTGGGACCGATCGCTCATCTCGGTTTGATCGAAACATTACAAAGGGAAACAGAGAGATTACAATCCCATCTCGGTGAGACCGAGATCCCTATCGGTAAGACCAAAAAGACTAGGGTTTCTAGCAGTGGCTATATCAACTGAACTCGGTGGCTCCGGATAGACTGTTTCGGCGGGGCCGAGTTTGACTTTTGGTTTGGGACATATGTGGATGTGAGAAAGTAGTTGAGGGTTTTTGGAGCATATCACTAAGCACTTTGAGCAAGAAACTCATTAAGCAACACCTCACCCCCTCTTGATAGTATTGGCTTTTCCTATGGACTCAATGTGATCTTGGATCACTTAAAATGAAAAAATGTAGAGTCCTGAGCTTTGAGCTTGAGACAATCCTTTGTCCTTAGCATTTTGAGGGGTCCACATTTCTCATCCATGCCATGCCAATCATTGAGATTTCCTGAAATGTTTATCTTGAAGTAGCATTAGCTCAATGAGCTATATGTTGTTAGGAATTACCAAAACCACCCAGGGATAGTTGTACTTTCAATGGGCCAAACTGATCAACGTCCCCGAGGAAGCTGAAGATGATCTTGATGTGTACAGTGAGCCTAGGAAGGATCACAACTCCATGGCTAACATGTACAAGCCAATCCCAGATGCAGCATTGGACACACACAAGTTTGGTTCTATATACTATTTGCTTGCTGGACTGACCACCATGAACACCATCTTGAGGCACACTCTTTTGCCCAAGTTAGGAGATCATAGGATGATTCGTGGTCACTCCATCAACTTGCTTCACTTGTTTGATGTCCCATAGAAATTCAAGGTGATGAGCTTGATTGTAGAGACTGTGAAGAGAAGAGCAGCAGACTAGAAGAGGTCTTGTGGATATGCCCCTCACATTCAGACTTTGATCAACTCCAAGATGGGAATTGGGACATATCTACTGGACAGAGAGCATCTTCCCCTGAGTCTAGACTTTGAGGACAATGAGGTTTTCATGGATGCTTCACATCCTACATGTGCAGAAGCCCAGCAGAAGATAGAGAAAGCAAAGGCTGCAAAAATAGAAAAGGCAGCAAGTGCCCCAAATGCTTTAATTGCGAATCTCAAGACCAAGCAAGATCAACTCAATTATCTGCTTGAGGCCACCATGAGAATTGAGCAAAGCTTGGCCACCTTGTCTCAAAATCAGAAAAGTCTTGAGAGGATCATTGAGACTAATATACATAACCTAGATGTGAAGGCCACTGAGATTCAAACTATTGCGGAGAAGCTTCAAGAGGATGCTGAGGGCAGGGATGATAGATGCACAACAGACACATTCGAGAGAGTGCCAAGGGCACAAAGATCATCAGTTGTGCCAGTTGCCAAAGACTCCAGGACTACCACTTTTCAGCACCTGCAGCCACTGTCATAGTTGTACCTCCAATGTCAACTCCTCCAGGTCCACAGACTTTTTTCGAGGCATTTGCATATGGAATCCTCTCCACGTCGTCTATGCACACCGGAGCAACAAGCCAGAAGACCCCTTCAGGATCTCCCAGAGATCGTGCTTAGAGTTTCATATAGCACTATACGTTTTTGAACTTTTTGGTAACTTGTTGCCAAAGGGGGATAAAGTTTATAGATCATAGGCTTCGAGAGAGAGAGAGTGCCTCTTGTTTTTGTTGGTTGGTTTCATTTGCTACTCTTGCTACTTTGGTCGTTTGGTTGTCTGATTCCTATGCTACAATTTGTGTTATGCTCGTGAGATACTTATGTGATCATGTGATCATATTACGCTTAATGTGTGCCTGTATGATTATATCCATGAATATTTGTGTATGATCAATCACTTGTATCCTTGGTGATGAGTGCATGTTATTTAACTCTTATCATTTTGAGCGCTCCACCAAGATGTATGTGACATGGAAGAAGTGACCCATGATCCTAATTGATTATGCATTTGCATTCAAAAGCAAGTTTTAAATAATGCACAAATTTAGGGGGAGCTCTTGCTTATCACATACTTCTCAAAGCAACGATGTATTTCATTCATTTTATCATTTGTCGAAGCTTTGATCCATATGTTGTCATCAATTACCAAAAAGGGGCGCTTCAGGGGCCCGTTTACAGGGCCGAGCTGCCTTGGGTCAGACTCATATGGGACTCTTACTACTTGAATTCTGTGCCTCACGCGTCCCCGATTTGTGGTTCTTTTTGGTGGAAGCAAATCTGCAAGCCAATGCCAATTTTCAGAGGTATATCTTCCCCGTTGGTTGGTAATGGTAAAAATATTGCCATGTGGCATGACAAATGGCATGAGGTTCTTCCGGCAGATCATTTTGCATGCCTCTTTTCTTTTGTCATTAATGAGGACTGCTCGGTGGCAGAGTTCTATGCTTCTAATGATTGGTCCGACATGTTTCACATCTCCCTCTTGCCAGAAGCGTTCGAGGAACTTCAATTAGTGCTTTCTTTCAAACCGGAAAGCCTCAATCACTCGGATGCAGCGGACTCTTGGATCTATGTCTGGGGGCGAGTGTATTTTCCCAAAAAATTCTATGAGCATTGTCATAAGGACATTGTGGCGCCTCCTCCTTTTGCTTGGATTTGGAAATCTAAACTGCATATGAAACTTAAGGTATTTATGTGGTTTTTGCTGGCAGACAGATTAAATACTAGGAACATGCTCAGAAGACGCCACTTTAATGTTAATGAAGGATTCAACTACGTCCTCCGTAGTGCTGGGGTGGAAGAAACCATTGAGCATTTAATTTTCACGTGTCCCTTCAGCTCTTCTTGCTGGCAGAAAGTGGGGATTGTTTGGAACTTGAACCTCTCCAGAATAGAAGCCATCCAAGCTGCTAGGCAATCTTTTAACAGGGAACTTTTCTTTGAATTTGTGGGGATTGTGGCCTGGAATATTTGGAAGGAAAGGAACAACTTTATTTTCAGGCAGATACCACCTTCTTTGGCAGCTTGGAGAGGGAGAACCAAGAAGGACCTCCTCTGGCTCAAATTTAGAGTTGACAAAACTCATTGGGACTACATTACTTTATTTGCCCTAGCTTTGTAATTTAATCCTCTCCACTGATCTTTTCAGTCACCCACTACTTGTATTAGTTTCCCCTATTTGACTCTTTTCATTCCCCCCCCCCCCTTTTGAGGGCTTTCCCTCAAGAGTATGTACATATGATGTAACTCCATTTTATTTTAATGCAACACAGTATGAGCCTCTCCTGCTGTTTTCAAGGTCAAAAAAATACCAAAAAGGGGGAGACTAAAAGTGCAACTAATCCCCGGGTGGTTTTGGTAATTTATAACAACATATAGCTCATTGAACTAATATCCATTCAAGTTAAATATTTCAGAAAGTTCAAGGAATGGCATGGCATGGACTAGAGATGTAGACCCCTCAAAATGCTAAGGACACATATTGGCTAAAGCTCAAGACTCTTCATTTACATTTTAGTGATCCAAGATCACATTGAGTCCATAGGAAAGCCAATACTATTAAAAGGGGATGAGGTGTCGCTTAATGGTATACTTGCTCAAAATGCTTAGTGATATTGCTCCAAATCCCTCAACCACTTTCTCATTTCCAGATATGTCCAAAACCCAAAGTCAAACTGGCCCCACCGAAAAATTCTATCCGGCGTCACCGAGTTCATTTGACCTAGCCACTGCCAGAAACCCTAACACCTCGGACACACTGATACGGATCTCGGTCTCAACGAATGGCCTCGCAAACTCTGCGTTTCCTGTTGCAATTATTTTGGTATCACCGATCTGTGTAATCGGTCCCACCGAGTTTGCTTGACCAACTCTATGTTTGCTCTTTGCTGAAATCGATCTCACCGAGTTCAAGCAATCGGCTTCACCGAGATGAGGTTTTTCCCTAGCCCTAGCACATCGGTCCCATCGAGTTGTTCCAGTCGGTCCCACCGAGATTCCTAATGCTCACATTTTGAACTGAATCGGTCTCACCGAGTTCTTCTATTCGGTCTAACCGAGATCGGTCAAATGTGTGTAATGGTTGGATTTTGTGTGGAGGCTATATATACCCCTCCACCCCCTTCTCCATATGTGAGTGAGCCATCAGAACGTGCCTACACTTCCAACCTACATTTTCTGAGAGAGAACCACCTACGCATGTGTTAAGATCAAGATATTCCAGTCCAACCACAAGAATCTTGATTTCTAGCCTTCCTGTGACGCCCCCGATTTGACCGTACACTAATCATACACGCAAATGTGTATGATCAAGATCAAGGACTAACGGGAAGATATCACAACATCACTCTAGACACAAATTAAAATAATACAAGCTTTATATTACAAGCCAGGGGCCTCAAGGGCTCGAATACATAAGCTCGAAAACACAAGAGTCAGCGGAAGCAACAATATCTGAGTACAAACATAAGTTAAACAAGATTGCCTTAAGAAGGCTAGGACAAAAGTAGCAACGATCGAAAAGGCAAGGCCTCCTGCCTGGGACCCTCTTAACTACTCCTGATTGTCGTCAGCGGCCCGCACGTAGTAGTAGGCACCTCCAGTGTAGTAGGGGTCGTCGTCGTCGGTGGCATCTAGCTCCTGGGCTCCAACGTTTGGTCGCAACAACCGGATATAGAAAGGGGAAAGGGGGGAGCAAAGCAACCGTGAGTACTCATCCAAAGTACTCGCAAGCAAGGAGCTACACTACATATGCATTGGTATCAATGAAAGGGGGAGTGTATGTGGACAGAACTGCAGAATGCCAGAATAAGAAGGGGATAGCTAGTCCTATCGAAGACTATGCTTCTGGCAGCCTCCATCTTGAAGCAGTAGAAGAGAGTAGATGGTAAGTTCACCAAGTAGCATCGCATAGCATAAACCTACCCGGTGATCCTCCCCTCGTCGCCCTATGAGAGAGTGATCACCGGGTTGTATCTAGCACTTGGAAGGGTGTGTTTTATTAATTATCTGGTTCTAGTTGTCATAAGGTCAAGGTACAACTCCGGGTCGTCCTTTTACCGAGGGACACGGCTATTCGAATAGATAACTTCGCTGTAGGGGTGCACGACAATTCCCAACATGCTCGATTCCCTTTGGTCGGACACACTTTCCTGGGTCATGCCCGACCTCGGAAGATCAACACGTCGCAACCCTACCTAGGCACAACAAAGAGGTCAGCACGCCAGTCTAAATCCTATGTGCACAGGGGCCTGGGCCCATCGCCCATTGCACACCTGCACGTTGCATACGCGACCGGTGAGCAGACCTAGCAACCTCCATTACAAAGGAAGTTGCATTACGCGGTCCAACCCGGCGCACGCCGCTCAGTCGCTGATGTCAAGAAGGCTTCGGCTGATACCACGACGTTGAGTGCCCATAACTGTTCCCGCGTAGTTGGTTAGTGCGTATAGGCCAGTGGCCAGACTCAGATCAAATACCAAGATCTCGTTAAGCGTGTTAATTAATGTAACGGCGGACATCGACCAGGGCCAGACCCACCTCTCTCCTAGGGGGTCTCAACCTGCCCCGTCGCTCCGCCTCAAAGTAACAGTTGGGGGCCGTCGGTAACCCAGGCCCACCACTATCGGGATGGAACCACCTGTCCCTTCAGCCCCCACATCGGAATCACTTGCGGGTACTCTACGAGCCGACCCGACTTTAGTCACCACATATATCATGTATTATGTATAAAAGTATATACTCGTGATCACCTCCCGAGTGATCACGGCCCGATAGTATAGCATGGCAGAGGGACAAGAATGAAGGGTCACTGATGATAAACTAGCATCCTATACTAAGCATTTAGGATTGCAGGTAAAGGTAACAACAGTAGTAGCAAAGACAGGCTATGCATCAAGATAGGATTAACGGAAAGCAGCAACATGCTACAGTACTCTAATGCAAGCAGTAGAGAGAAGAATAGGCGATATCTGGTGATCAAGTGAGGGGGGGCTTGCTTGGAAGCTCTGCTGAAAAGGTCTGGTCGTCAAGGATGTAGTCAGTGTCAGGAGCAGCGTCAGCCTCGGTGTCTACCAAAAAAGTAGCGAAGGGGGAACACAATAAATAACGGAGCAAATAATTGCATCACAAAGCATGACATGGCAAAACCTTGTGCTAGAGGCGACCTAACACAGTGGTAGGTGCTACTGGCAAAGGGGGGGACATCCGGAAAAGTATTCCCGGTGTTTCGCGTTTTCGGACAGATGAAGCAGAGGGGAAAAGTTGCATGTTTGCTATGCTAGGGATGTGTGGCGGGTGAAAGGACCGTGTATTCGGATTTGTCTCTTTGTTCTGAGCAACTTTCATGTATAAAACATTTTCATCCGAGATACAGATTATTTTATATGAAATTTCAAAGTTTTTAACAATATTCTGGAATTAATTTTAATTCGAAAACAAATGTTAAAATGCTATGTGCACACAGCACAATGTACACAAAAGGGCACACTGGCTGACATGTGGGACCAGGGGGCCTAGTTGACCAGTCAAAGTTTGACTGGTCAACAGGGGTGGGGGCCCCTGTCATACACTGTTTACTTAGTTAACAAATGTAACTAGTTTAACATAGGTTTAGATTATTTAAGTCAAATTAATTAAGTTAAATAATTCACTAAGTAATTAGTTAATTGACTAATTAATCATTTTAATTATTACTTATTATCTATTTTACTTTTCTTTACTTTTCTTTTGTTCTTTTTCGTTCTCTTAGGGGCGGGTCCCAGTGGTCATTGACCCATGCGGGGCAACATGCCCGGCCTCACAGAGGAGGCCGGCGATGGCCACAGCGGGACGGGGTCACGACAAAAGGGGCGGTGGCCATCCGGAGCCGCGGCGAGTGGAGCGGCGCAGACGGACAATCGTCGAAGCAGGCGAGAATGCAGGAGGGAGCAGCAGTAGCTGGAGCAGGGACCGTCCATGGCCGGGCTTGGTGAGAGGGGGCGCGGGTGGACGAGCGCCTGTGCGGGGCCAGCGGAGGGGAGGGAAGGGTTGCGATGTGTGCGCGGGGCAGAGGCGGGCTACAGTGACGAACACGGGTCTGGCTGCGGCCGTAGGCGGGGCCGGGCAATGCCTGGACGCGGTGCGCGCGGCGGGAGTGCGTGCGGGGCGGTGGTGGCCACGAGCGGGCGCTGGAGCGCGTGCACGGCAAAGAGGTGGGGAAGGCGGGGAGGTGTTCCTCACCCTCATTGTAGAGGTGTGGGTGGCGTGGCTCGAGGAGGAGGATGAGGAGGCAACGACGACGATGGGCGGCTCCGGCGAAGTAGTGGCGGGAGGAGGCAGCGACGGTGTGCGGCGGGGGCGCCCGGGGCGCGGCCTAGATCCAGTCGGGGAGGTCGAGGTGGAGGACGGGGCGTCAGGGCGTCGAGCGACGCCGGTGACGGCAAGGGGCGAGGAGCGCCGCGGTGGCACAGAAGGCGGCGATCGGCGTCGAGGGCGAGGCCCTGGACCCAAAAGGGTTGTGCGGTCGTGGGTTAGGGTTACGGAGTAGTAGGGGGGGTTAGTAGTGGGTTATGTGGATCGGGGTGGGCCGGCCTGTTGGGTCGGTTGGCCCATGGGGGGGGGTTTCCTTTTGTTTTTTGTGTGTTTTATCTTTTTCCTTTTTATTTATTTTATTTTCTGTTTTCTTTTAACTTCTAATTTATTTAACTCTATTAAGATAAATAATTAGCGCCTAAATTAGTGTTGTAAATTAAGCCTCTACCATAAAAAGCTTGACTTCCAAATAAAATAGTTTAGGATTTTATAAAACTCAAAAGTCATTTATTTAATTGTTTTAGCCACAGTGTTAATTACTTTCGAGCATTTAAACATGTTTTAAAAATGTGTTTTCTCCACCATCATTACTCATGAATTATTTGTCACGTTTAGAGCATTTTAGTTTTAATGTTTGGAAACTTTTATTGTTTGACTTAAATTCAAATTTGAATTTGAATCGATTTTGAACTAATGCGAGATTAACAACAGTAACCGTGGTGACTTGGTATCATTAACATGGGATTACTGTAGCCTAATTATCCGGGCGTCACACTTTCTCAAGTTGCTTTCCACTCAAATTATCTTTCCACCATATCCAAATCTGTGAGAGAGAGTTGAGTGTTGGGGAGTCTATCATTTGAAGCACAAGAGTAAGGAGTTCATCATCAACACAACATCTATTACCTTTTGAAGAGTGATGTCTCCTAGATTAGTTAGGTGTCGCTTGGGAGTCTTCGACAAGGTTGTGGAGTTGAACCAAAAAGTTTGTAAGGGCAAGGAG
Source organism: Triticum dicoccoides (assembly GCF_002162155.2). Classification (NCBI taxonomy): domain Eukaryota; kingdom Viridiplantae; phylum Streptophyta; class Magnoliopsida; order Poales; family Poaceae; genus Triticum; species Triticum dicoccoides. The sequence continues at coordinate 184,400,158 of NC_041386.1, read as the reverse complement.
ATCGCCTACTTCATGAAGATCTACCCGAGTGAGACAAGTCCTTCATGGGCAATGGCCATGGTGGGATAGACAATGTTGCTTCTTCGTGGACCCTTCATGGGTGGAGCCCTCCGTGGACTCGCGCAACTGTTACCCTTCGTGGGTTGAAGTCTCCATCAATGTGGATGTACGATAGCACCACCTATCGGAACCACGCCAAAAATCTCCGTGTCATCATTGTGTTTTCTCTCTCCAAACCCTTCCCTTTACCTTCATATGTAATGTTTTACTTTCCGCTGCTACACTCTTAAAATTGCATGCGTAGATTGATTGCTTGACTAGTGCTAATTGCTAAAATCTGCCACAACTAAAATTGGAAAAATGTTAGATTTTTATTGGGTCAAGTAGTCTAATCATTCCCCCTCCAGACCTACTTTTGATCCTGCAGAGGAGTCCCCTACCAACGGCCCCGCTCTCCGCCCTAATCCCTCCCTCGATGTTCATGCTGATCTACCATCACCATTAAGGGGGAGAAGGCGTGTGCCGTCCCCCCAAGCCAAGAAGCCAGATCTGATGTCTCCCGAGCCATTGACACTTGTATTATCACGAAAGAAAAATATGAAAGAAAAATATGATGTCCATTGTTGGGCATGCAACTAATACGCCGCCATGTCTATTATTAAGTCTTGAAACAAATGCTATTTACCATTCTATCCTAATAAAAAATGTTTGTTATTAACTCTCGAGGAAAGCAACCAATGCATTTACCCTTCTATCCTAACCAAAAAATTATATGACTTAATGAAAAAATGTGAACCACTTGCTCATGCAATTTGCTACAAAACCATCAATAATGAATGCAATTTGCCACATTTTCTAAGTAGGGACATTATCCTGCTTAGATAGCTATAACTGAACAGACCAACCCTCACCCCGCTCACTCTCAACCCTCACTCTTATCACAAAATTAACTAACTCGTGATCTAAGTGAGCCAGTGATCGACGCCGCCATGGCAGGCCAACGGCAAGGACAAGGGCGGCAACCACCTTCCCGTATTAGTGCTATGGACCCCCCACACTCTATGTACAACAAACTTTATGTATGCCATTTGTCATGGTATGATAGTTCTTCAATTTTTTTTGTGGTTGATAGTTCTTCAACTTATTCACACTAATTTTATTAATCCACTCTTGTGCATGTGAAATATGTATGTTCTCCCATATTTCACTATGTGATGCAAGGGTAGTTACATAGGAATCCTAATTTATCCCTCAACACTTAAATTCCACGAAGATGCACTTTCACCAATCTTGTCACATGAAACATATTATATTATTACAAACGCTTACACACCATGATGGCACGGGCCGACTATACTTTGTTTAATATGTTTTATAACACATTACAAATAATAAAAAATAATATAATTCTAATAGCGGGCTAAACATATTGCGGCATGAAGCAAATGCAATTAGTGCATACACATAGATCAATTCCCTCTAGCAAAAATCTATCATTTTTTGCAAAATCCACCATACCTCCACATATTGACTCTATTTTTTCAGATTCGTCTCGGCTAATATTACAACCACTACCGTGGTGTCTGGTCCTTCTTGAATCCTTGTCGATAGCTACCATCATGTCCTCCTCGAATCCTTGTCTCTAGCGATCCTGGCATTGCACTGTCATAACGGTTGCTGCTAGGAATTGTGACTTACACAACAGGGTTTGAAGTGGTGTGTCCAACACAACTGCAGAGTGTCCATTTGAGTCTGAAGTGCTTCTGTTAGGAAAGTTTGGTCGGTACACATGTAAGGTGTAATCAATTTCATAGTTGGACTATCATGTATAACAAAGAACAATGTAATAATAAAAATAAGAGGGTTGTGAATATATAGGTATGGCCAATTTTTTTGTATGACAACATAATTAAAATTTATTTTCATGTAATTATATTTCTATAATATTTGTCATATAATACTATTTTCATTACCAAACATCAATAATTTCTCACCATCCAAGAGTGTCACCTCCTTACCGGATAGAAGTTTCTTTGCTTCACTTCAGGCCCTCTAGAAATGTAATGGCTAAAACTACTAATAAATCTAATGGTTCCAATAAAAGATATTTTGGGTTAACTACATCTTCAAGGAATTTGACCACAAAGGTGAACGAAAGCGGTGTTTCCGGCGGAGGCAGAGCTGCATGGCCTGACCGAAGAGGGGGTAGACGGAAGGATTTCCTTAGCTGGCCCATGTCTCTGGAGGGTGGGGGGTTTGGGGCGGCGAGGAGGTGAAGCAGGACGGGGCGACTACCCCGAAGGGATGGAGCAGTGTCGTGATTACAATGTGCATAGCCATGGCCCAGTAGGGGGTGGCGGATGGAGAGCCCTTGCGGAGGCCCTCGATGCCTGTGTCGTGGTCGTAGACACATGCTGCCCTAGGGTGAGGCAATGACATCGACTTCATCGTCCCACGAGTCGGGTCCTCGACCATACCACGCTTGACGAGGTTGATCTCGGCCACCAGCTGGTGGTGGCAGGTGTGGCGGAGGGGCGGTGATGTTGAGGAACCCTAGAAAAAGATGGTCGAGGGACAGAAGGATTGGAGAGATCGTCAAAGTGATGATTTTTCTGAGAGAGGGATGAGTTGGGTCAATAGAGGGAGGGGAATTACGTGCGAGGGAGAAAAAACAACATGAAAGGGGTGGTGAAAGGATGAGGTGAAATTAAACCGGTGATGCGAAATTTAACCAGTTGGTTGGCCACTTTGTTGTGGGTAGTTAACAAGAGTGGAGGAGTTCAAACCAATACTGAAAACCGATTGGGTTGTGTTATCACACATTGATTTCTTTCTATAAATTGCCCTATGTTATCAAACATTGATTCTTTTAAATAGACTTGGTCTATAAAGATTGATTATTTTAACGAGATCACAGTGATAGATTTCTTTCCTTAATGACATTACTAAATTAGACAGATACTACAAAACAAATTAAGTAGATTAGTGGGTTAAAAACCAGTTAAAACAAATTGACGAGATAAAAAATCAATGGGGAAGATTTAACCGAAATGAGGACGATGCTACCAACTAATCAAGATGAGTACATAGTGGGACCTGTATGGGCCAACAATGACGACTACCGGACTCCGCCCCTAGAGCCAACCCAAAAGAACAAGAGTGACTGTTGTGGTATAGACGAGCGGGCTAGAGGAGGACACAGAGAAGACAGTGCGAGCATCCGCCGTCTCTAGCCATGCCCAATTTTGGCTGAAAATGAGTCAAAAATTGACAATAAAACGGGCAGCCGTCCATTTGCGTCGGCTCAAAAAAAATTGCGTTGGCGTGTTGGACCATATTTTTTGTTCGCTTACACCCATGGAGACAAAAAATCAATCGGCCCCTTGGAGTTGGCCTAATGCCCAAACAGCCCTTTGGTGGATGTCCACAGCTGTCCATAGCCAGACCAGCGAAGGTCGCGGGCGAGATCCACCGGTCGGCCCTGTGTGCCTGCGCCGATGGACACGCACAAGCATGCGCACGTGCCGATCCCGGTTCCGCCCCTAGCTGGTACTGTAGGAGAGAACAAGGAGAAGAAGGTGGCGCGTCCGGTCGTCCCTCCCCGTGAGCGCTCCGCTCACATGCACATGCATGCCCATCCCCTCCTCCTTCCCTTCCCACTCCCAGTCCCATCTCACAGTCCCAGATCCCACTCCAGCCCCACCTCTTAAAAACCAGACCAAACCCGAACGCTACAGGAAAACACACAGGCGCAGCAGCAGCAGCCGCCGCCGCCTGCGCGCCCTATCTACAGCTTCCTCCCCCAATCCCTGGCCCTGCCCGGCCACTCCAGCGCCCAATGCAGCAGCCCAAACCCGCCGATCCGCCGGGCCGGCCCTTCCCGCCGCCTTCCCCGTCCATGGCGGCGGCGGCCACGGCCATGCGCGGGGCTCACCACCGCCGCGCCAGATCTGAGGTCGCCTTCCGCCTCCCGGACGACCTCGACATCGGCAGCGGCGCCGACGGCGACGCCTCCGCGGGCTTCGACGAGATCGGCTCCGAGGACGACCTCTTCTCCACATTCATGGACATCGAGAAGATCTCCTCCGGCCCCGCCGCGGGCTCAGACCGCGACCGCGACCGCGCCGCCGAGACCTCCTCCCCGCCGCGCCCCAAGCACCGCTACAGCAGCTCCGTCGACGGCTCCGGCCTCTTCTCCGCTGCCGGCAGCGCTGCGCGGAGGGACGCTGCTGCCGCCCAAGCGCTGGCCGATGTCCTGGAGGCCAAGAAGGCCATGTCCCCCGAGCAGCTCGCCGAGCTCGCAGCCATTGACCCCAAGCGCGCCAAAAGGTCCCGATCTCCCCCACACACCGATGCTCAATGTTACTTGCGCTAGTGTCAGTTAGTACGGATACTACAGATCAACTTCTTTCATTCCTGCTACTAGGTGGCAGGCAATGGCGTGAGGCATTCAAGGACAATTATCGTTTTTTTCGTGAGCTTAGGGAAAAATATGCGCATTTGCGGCTTAATTTGTTTCTTTGTCCCTAGCGTACTGTTTGTTTCTTTGTGCATTGTGTTGGATGGTTGGATGGCAGGTGGGAAGTTAAGGTGGTGGTTCTTTAGCGTTTGGTTGGTGGGGTTTTGGATAGCTGCTTGTTTCTGTGTGATGGCGCATGCTTTAAAACGCCTTCTGCCGGGTGCTGGGCAGTTGGCGGGTCTACGAACATCTTCAGTAGTAATAATGGGTAGCTGTAATTCGCTTAATTATTTAACTGCAAGTCTTGTATAGTGGTGATCTAAACGCTCTTAGGCTGGTCATAGTGGGAGTAACTTAGCTAGTAACATAACGTTTTTCAAGACAAATTTGCTTATGTGACATGTAGTTAATGAGGAGAGAGGTGTTTGGAGTAACATACTATGTTACTGTAACATAACGGAACCCAAAGTAGAATGAGTCTACATTGTAATAAATGCAATCATCTATGATACTACTTCTATAGTATTACTTTGCACTATAAAAGTAATAACATAGACTAGTGTCATATGCATGACACTAGTCTAAGTTACTCCCCACTATGACTAGCCTTACTCTATTTCTTTACAGAGGGAGTACTTAGTTGTGATGCTTGGAAAGGTATTGGACAAATGCGAATCCTATAGTCAAAAGAAAACTAAAGACTAGTGACCCATGCAAACTTATTGTAACCAATTGTATGTATTTGTGTGAGTTGATAGTGAAAGCAAGTAGGAGACCAATGATAGCTAATGCATGCCAATTTTTTCCCGTTCTCACCTACATTTCTCTGTTGGAATGGTTCAGGTCAATAACAGTCAATCAAATTAGAGAAAATGACATCGCATTGATTAAAACCAAGTTGGCGCTGTAGCTATAAACAGTTGGGGTCTTCATTTCTAAAAATCACACTTCCTTCTAAACATGTGGTGCGGCAGTTAGGGGGTGTTTGTTTCCAGGGACTTTTTTATGTAGGGACTAGAAAAAGTCCCTCTTAGAGACTTTTTTACCAAACGGGAGGGACTTTTTAGGGACTAAACTAGGCATTTGGGACTAAATGAAGAAGACTCTCAAAGAGAGTCTTTTTGGGACTTTTCCAACAATGCCCCTCCATGCACCCATTGGCCCGCCACCCCATGGTGTTGTTTAATTGTTATTTTTCTATATACTAGGGGCAACATGGTCATTTAATAACCTCTAGGAAGGGACTAGGGACTTTTTAGTCTCTGGAAACAAACAGGGAGGGACTTTTTAGGGACTAGGGACTTTTTAGTTGGGACTAGAAAAAGTCCTAGGACTAGAGAACCAAACATCACCTTAGTCTCTTCAATATTGTGGAGACGTTATCAGTGATAATCTTTAACAGTACTTCCTCTGGTTTTACATTTAATATCTCCATCTCCACTACTAGTAGTATTAAACAAGCGAGTTGTGGCAGAACATTGAATATCAGCCCTTCATTATCTTAGATCCAATGGCCTACATTGCTCCAATGACGTTGTAGCAATTAAAGCACCTTGAATCTCAATCAAAGCACCGTGCATTCCAAAAAAACAGTCGTATCAATCAATCAAATCACCGTAATTAGTATTCTAAAAAATAAACCACCATAACTAGCATTCCAAAAATGTAAATCACCGTAATTAGCATTCCAAAACAAACATCTTTATCCCCGCAAAAAAACATCGTAATTTGGAATGTTCTCACATCAGTCGACTTGATCCCCAAACCACAACCCTGTAAGCCGCGAACTGTGCCATCGCTGGCGTCTCACCACTATTGCCGATTAAAATCAGAAACTTCTAAATTTTGGATTGTGTGTTGCACATACATAACTACTAGTAGTAATTTCTAACTATACAGCTTAAGGCATTGTCTAATTTTGTTGAGTTGTGCTATGCGCCTATGCCCCCAAATCTTTTACATGCAATACATTTTTCTTCTAAAAAATTCGAAACAGTTGTAACCTTGTGTTAACTCTCTGAGTTTGTAACCATGCAGAATTCTAGCAAACAGGCAATCTGCGGCTAGATCAAAAGAAAGGAAGGCTCGTTATATGACAGAACTTGAGCGGAAGGTTCAAACTCTTCAGACTGAAGCGACCACTCTCTCAGCTCAGCTCACGCTATTTCAGGTATCATTTCCCATTTTCCATCTGTCTGTTGTATCATGGGTATCAGGCCCAGTAACTTTATCTAGTTTATTGTAGTGAGAACACTGTAACGGCAATATAACATATTTCCTTTAAACAAGCTGGCTATATCAGCTACCAGATCACAGCTCGTTGCAAATTGCATCTGACTTCTTTGGATGTATGGACTAGGGCTATTGCATATGTTGTGATCAATCTAAGCATCCATTGGATTGTACTACCTCTGTACCATAATATAAGACGTTTTTGCAGTTCTATTTGAACTGCAAAAATGTTTTATATTGTGGTACGGAGGGAGTATATGGCTGTGTGTACATTTGGAGAGTTAATCCTGATTCTCTGCATGCGAGAATAAATAATTGTGTTAATATTGGCTTTGACCATCTCGTTCTAGCGGTTGGTATATTTTTATGCTGTTGGCTATTGAAGGCGCATCATGTTTCTAGGTTGCTGTGCTGCTGAGTTGAATTACTTGAGGCCTGTTAAACATTGTGTGTTATTCCCTTGCAGAGAGATACAACTGGGCTTTCTTCAGAAAATGCAGAGCTCAAGATAAGGTTGCAGGCCATGGAGCAGCAGGCTCAACTGCGTGATGGTAAGCATTTTAGATAAATAATCATTGTGCAGTGTGCAGTTTAATACTTATCAGTAACATAACTAATTAGAGAACTGGCAATCATTTTGGAAGTGCTATGCCATCCCAACCCATCATTGTTTCCTGGCTTGCTCACTCTGTTTAATGCTATATAAGTCAATCTAGGCTTCTAGTTTTTCCATTGCTTCAGTCATTGTTCCAGGTGAAGATAAATTTGACGTTATCTTTGTCATTCCTCCTTTTCTCTCTTGGCACGACACACGGAACAGGGTTAAACTTGGTTTTGTCAAATTACCGCATATTTTGAATCTTATTCGAAGTGCTGGAATTATTTACGAGTTATGATTTGTGGTACATAGTGATTTATATTGGACCAATGTAGAACAAAGTGGTGACATGCAGTATGTTGTAACAAAACCTGGTATATTGTGCAGCTTTGAATGACGCACTGAAGCAGGAAGTGGAGAGGCTCAAGATGGCTACGGGTGAGATGTCAAATTCCAGTGATGCATATAGCGTGGGATTGCAACATGTCCTATACAACTCGTCCTTCTTCCCACAGTCCCAGCAAAACACAGCCCAGCACCAGGGGGGTGCCCGATTTCCACCCCCATTCCACCCGCCTCATCCTAATGTACCAAACCATCAGATGCTATCCCACCCAAACACGCTGTCAGATATCATGCAACAAGATCATCTTGCACGGCTCCAGGGTTTGGACATCAGCAAAGGGCATCCAGTTGTGAAGTCAGAGAGCAGCTCGATCTCTGCCAGCGAAAGCAGCAGTACATTCTAACCAGGCCTATGCCTACCCTGATCGAGTTCTCAGTTTCATTAGGTTCCTTTGTTCATAGCCTCTGACATCCTTGTGCTGTTTCTGGTCCTGTAAACTTAATTTTTCATTCCATTTGTTCCATTTTAGTTGAAATTCGTTGTAATCTCAGTTGCTGATTTTTGTAGACACGATCCCTGGGTTCCTCCCACCCGTTTGTTTCGGGTTCATTTTCTGCGTGCGTGATGTGTTGTTTGGGATTATATTGGGGAATTGGGAGGGGCTTCCTCCCAGAATACCGTGTTGATGTTGTTGGGACTGACTATTTTTGTCGTCAGAACAGTTTGAATTTGTGATGTTCATCATTGTACGCTTGTGGAGCTAGTTTTTCCTGCTTTATATATTGTTGTCTGTATTCAGCATCAGTGGGTGGTAACATAACTAGCATTTTAAAGCCCAATCTTCTGTTTTGAGATTTTGAATTGCACATGTTTGTTTCCCGAGGTTTGAAAACAAGAGGGGATGTTACATGTGTATTGCATCAATCTGATTCATTGTGATGGCTAGCTTTATTACTCCCTCCGTTCATTTTTATAAGATGTTTCAGACAACAGACATTGAACTGTTTTGACCGCTATCTGAAATGGCTACAGCGTCTTAGAGCATGGTTAATAGTGTAGCCAGCTGCTGGCTATATGGTCTTGCTACATCATTTATAACCAACCATATAGCTGGCAAGTAGTACAATGGTTGCATATAAATATGTAGTACTACTTTTTTGATACGTGGCCCACCTCCTCTCTCATAACCTGTCCGCTTCTCTTCTCTCTCCTCTCTCCTCCAATTCATCTAAAATATTATATTTAAAGGCTTGTAGTTTGCCTATATCATCTTATTGTACTTGTTCTTATAAAAGTGAACAGAGGGAGTATGTCTTTAAGGGCATGGCCAACGGTATGCCTCAAGGGTGTTGCTCGACAGGCCGGCTAGGTTCGGATGCTAGCATGGAGCAAAAGTAGATGCCTCGCAGAGACAGGTGATTCTTCTGCAAGAGGCGGGCTCCCCAGGAGAGAGGCTGTGGTCCAACGTCCCAACGCGATGAGAGAGAGCCCGGTCCTTCTCTGCATTTTTGCCTCTTGCCAAAGAATGGGCCAAAGATAATCTGAAAAGAGAGAGGGGATGGGTACAAAAGTTGATGGTCTTAGCTCAGTGCGTTGGGAGGAGAAAAAATTTAACCAGCGCCTCATGCTTTTCTGTCTACGTGGATGCACGGGGCAGCACCTACCTGCTGCCCCCATTGTACATGCCCTAAGAATACAAGTAATGCTACTACGAACCTAAGTTTTCGTGTTTCGACATCACTCTAATACATAGTTGTTTATCAGTCCAATGTTCATTCAGTCTTGATATTCTTTATAGAGTGTCTTTAAAATAAATATTGTCACAGCTAATGCAGTGAAGATAGAATTGCTTTCTGCCAGCTTGGTAAGCTGCCATTTTTTATTTTGCAATCAAAGATGTACATATATAGGAGGGGGTTGCTTATGCCCAAATTAGCCAATAACTATCATCCAGTGGATGACTATACAAGTATACACACGACTTGTAAAACATGTATTTATTGGACATATATAGAATAATGTTCTCTCTGGAATTCATTATTTTGGAGTACACACAACAAAAAATATTATGGATTGTTATGTGACGGCTAGCTGACTCTACACCCGGACCTCTCAAACCCGCCTCATACACCCGGGCGGATCGCTCGATCACGATTTTTTGACCCAGACGAGCCCCTCAAACGGCCCTCAAACCCCCGGGTTGACTGGCCCCCCATATCCAGCCCAAATATGGGGCGGTTAAGGGGGCGCCCGGGCGCGCCCGTGCACGCCTGCCACGTCGGCCCCAGCCCACGCTGGCCCACCCGACCCCACATAAAATCCTCCCCATCCGCTCGCCGGACCAAACCCTAGCCACTTCACTCCCCTCCCTTCCACTCCCCATCAGCCACCCAAGCTCGTCTCAGGCTCCTTCCGGTCGTCTCCTGCATGCCGGGCAGCGGATCCGAGTCCTTCACCTCCAGATCCGTCGATCCCGAGCTCATCCCGCGCGGCCCTGAGGAGGAGATGGCCATCCGGCTTGCGCTCCGCCGTGCCCAGGAGGAGGCCCGTGGACGGTTGCGCTTGGACTCCATCCGTCGGGAATCCATTGCGTCCGCCCAAATGGTCCATGGACTCGGCGCAAGGCCGGCCATAGCTGCCTCGTCAGAGGCCGTCCGGTCCGTCTGGCGTTCGAACGCGCTGGCAGACACGCAACCCCTCCGGTGGCGCGCCGATATTGGGGACGCACCATCGTCCCACGAGGCCATGGCACGCCGTGCAAGGAACTGGGCGCGGGAGGCGGCGGCGGACGTCGGTGAGGCGGAATTGCATTCTCTAGCGCCTCGTATGGCGCATCAGTCTGAGCGCCGCAACCGCATCGTGGTGGACGTCGGTGGCTCGTCCCCGGACGGATCCATCATCGATCCGACGTCCATCGGAACCGTTCGGGTTCCGGTCTCCGACAAGGAAGACTAGGGCATGGGAGACGGCAGGGCCTTGAGTCCCGTGAGCCAGCTCGTGTCCCATGCCCTTGAAGGAAATATGCCCTAGAGGCAATAATAAAGTTGTTATTTTATATTTCCTTATTCATGATAAATGTTTATTATTCATGCCAGAATTGTATTGATCGGAAACCTAAATACATGTGTGAATACATAGACAAACACTATGTCCCTAGTGAGCCTCTACTTGACTAGCTCGTTGATCAAAGATGGTTAAGGTTTCCTAACCATGGACATGGGTTGTCATTTGATAACGGGATCACATTATTAGGAGAATGATGTGATGGACAAGACCCATCTGTTAGCTTAGCATTATGATCATTCAGTTTTATTGCTATTGCTTTCTTCATGTAAAATACATATTCCTTCGATTATGAGATTATGCAACTCCCGGATATCAGAGGAATGCCTTGTGTGCTATCAAACGTCACAACGTAACTAGGTGATTATAAGGATGCTCTACAGGTATCTCCAAAGGTGTTTGTTGAGTTGCCATAGATCGAGATTAGGATTTTTCACTCCGAGTATCGGAGAGGTATCTCTGGGCCCTCTCGGTAATACACATCATAAGCTTGCAAGCAAACGACTAAGGAGTTAGTCGCGAGGTGATGTATTGCAAAACAAGTAAAGAGACTTGCCGGTGACGAGATTGAACTAGGTATGAAGATACCGACGATCGAATCTCGGGCAAGTAACATACCGATAGACAAAGGGAATTACGTATGTTGTCATAACTGTTTGACCGATAAAGATCTTAGTAGAATATGTAGGAACCAATATGGTCATCCAGGTTCCGCTATTGGTTATTGACCGGAGAGGTGTCTCGGTCATGTCTACATAGTTCTCGAACCCGTAGGGTCCACACGCTTAACGTTCGATGACGATATAGTATTATATGAGTTATGTGATTTGGTGACTGAATGTTGTTTGGAGTCCCAGATGAGATCACGGACATGACGAGGAGTCTCGAAATGGTCGAAAGGTAAAGATTGATATATAGGATGATAGTATTCGGACGCCGGAAGTGTTTCGAGGGGTACCGGGTACTTATCGGGTCACTGAAAGGGGTTCTGGACACCCCCGGCAAAAGATATGGGCCTTATGGGCCAAGAAGGGAAACACACCAGCCACAAGGGGCTGGTGCGCCCCCCATATGGGTCGGCCTAAGGAGGATAAGGAAAGGGGAAAAGGAAAGGTAAGTGTGGATTAGGATTCCCACTTCCTTCCCTCCCCCCTCTTTCCTCCCCCCTTCGACAAACATGGCAGGGGGGCGAGGCCAAGGGCAGGAGCCCAAGTAGGATTCATACCTACTTAGAGCGGCCCTAGACCAGACAATTGTTTAGCCGTGTGCGGCGCCCCACTCCACCGTTTACTCCCCCGGTCATATTTTCGTAGTGCTTAGGCGAAGCCCTACGAGGATCACTTCACCATCACCGTCACCATGCCGTCGTGCTGACGGAACTCATCTACTACCTCGATGTCTTGCTGGATCAACAAGGCGAGGGACGTCACCGAGCTAAACGTGTGCAGAACGTGGAGGTGTCATGCGTTCAGTACTTGATGGGTTGAAGCGCGAAGAAGTTTGACTACATCAACCGCATTGTGAAACGCTTCTGCTTACAGTCTACGAGGGTACGTAGACACACTCTCCCCCTCGTTTCTATGCATCTCCATGGATAGATAATTGTGTGTGCGTAGAATTTTTTTTGTTTTCCATGCAACGATTCCCAACATTGGCATCATGAGCCAGGTCTATGCGTAGATGATATGCACGAGTAGAACACAAATAGTTTTGGGCGGTGATAGTCATACTGCTTACCACCAATGTCTTATTTTGATTCGGCGGTATTGTGGGATGAAGCGGCCCGGACCAACCTTACATGTTCATGCACATGAGACCGGTTCCACCGACTGACATGCAACTAGTTTTGCATAAAGGTGGCTGGCGGGTGTATGTTTCTCCTACTTTAGTTGAATCGAATTTGATTGTGGCCGGTCCTTGAAGAAGGTTAAAACATCAAACTTGATGAAACACCGTTGTGGTTTTATGCGTAGGTAAAGAACGTTCTTGCTAGAAGCCCGTAGCAGCCACATAAAACTTGCAATAACAAAGTAGAGGACGTCTAACTTGTTTTTGCAGGGCATGTTGTGATGTGATATGGTCAAGACATTGTTGAAAATATGAGCAAGTTACTATGAGATTTAATCCGAATAAGCACAAAATAAATCATGACGACTGTAACAGAGATTAAACTAATCATGTGGACTAGCATAGTAGACGAATAGATCGAATCTAGGACACATACTAGAAACATGAATTCTACCACGATCCCGAACATGAAGGACATAAACACATACGGTGCAACGGGAGCAGCACCGTTGGCATTGAGGTTGGTGCCCATGTTGTTGAGGAAGAGGTTGCCGAGGTCGGGGAAGAAGTCGTCGTCGATGAAGTCGTCGCTGCCAGCAGTCGCGCGAGTGCGCTCCCTAAAAACCTGATCGCCCCTCTCCCGTACAGGATCATGAGAGGCAGGGTTCTAGAGGCCTGCTGTCCCTTCTTGCGGTGCATGCCGAAAGGAGGGATGGAGAAGACTTGCGCGGCGGCGCAATGATCTGGAACAGTGATGCGAAACCATGCGATACATCGGCGGCTAGGGTAGACGTCTGCCTGACTATATAGTGCGGGTCGGGTAGGTCGTGGGAGTAAACCCCACGTCCGAGTCGTCGCGATCCAAAAGAATCGGAAACAGTTCACTAATTAATATGCCGGTTAATTATTAATTAATGACTCATTAATTTTTCCTGAGCAGCAAAAATACAAACAACGTGCATAGCTCTGTCCTCGGCCCGGCTCATTCCCGCAACCCGCGTCGTGATGAGGCATGGGGTGGCGAGGCGAGCGAGGAGGAAGAGCGCCCGTGTAGGTCTCCTCTTCTCAGGCTCATACAAGTGGTAGAAGAACTCAACTTATAAAGAGGTGCAAGTCTCCCTCAACTTCCGGGGTGGGACTAAACTTAGTCTCACTCACACCACTCACGTGTGTGCATGAATGGGCCAAGAGAATTTCAGAATTTTAGTTGGGCTTTGGGCCAAAGGCCTACTAGCAAATTCCAACAACCCCCCACAAAGTCTCATTGGCACATCTCATCACTTAGTTCCAAAACATTTTTATATTCTGATGCTTAGTGTAGACTATAAAGTTGAACTTCCACTTAGAGGTTTATGCTAGACTAGATCACAAGTTGAATAGTGGACTATGCCTTGAACTACAAGTTTTCTGCGAGACTAGTTTTACACAAACTCGACCGATACTGGGCTGCCGCAAAGGCTTCCCCGCGGGTGGAGCGTATACGTCATACTCCAGGGCCTGTCATGAATGTATTAGAGAACACCCAATTCTCACAGACTACGATGTTAACAGTCAAATTCATATAGGTGTGTTCCTCAGGAGATGCTCTGCAGGACAACATCTCTCCTTACTCAAATAAGCCACTTGGAACATATTAAGATAACTATCAACCTGCCATGCAGATCAGGAGAGTATTGCATCTTAAACGAAGTGGGATAATTGAAATAGGGATACTCTCCTCTCAGCCAACCAACATCTTGTCTCCCACTTCTACTTCATGGGATCTTCGATCACATAGAGTGGGTTACCACTATGGACAACTCATGTGGTGGGTCTCAAACCCATCTCCATCGATGCATTATCTATCACATTACGTGATAAACCCTTTGTGAAGGGATCTGCCAAGTTTTTTGACGTTTGGATATAATCCAACGTAATAACTCCGGAGTTCCTCAATTTTCTGACAGATTTTAGTCTCCTCTTCACATGCCTTGAGGACTTCATATTGAAGGAAATATGCCCTAGAGGCAATAATAAAGTTGTTATTTATATTTCCTTATATCATGATAAAATGTTTATTATTCATGCTAGAATTGTATTAACCGGAAACTTGATACATGTGTAAATACATAGACAAACAGAGTGTCCCTAGTATGCCTCTACTTGACTAGCTCGTTAATCAAAGATGGTTAAGTTTCCTAGCCATAGACATGTGTTGTCATTTGATGAACGGGATCACATCATTAGAGAATGATGTGATGGACAAGACCCATCCGTTATCTTAGCACTATGATCGTTTAGTTTGTTGCTATTGCTTTCTTCATGACTTATACATGTTCCTATTACTATGAGATTATGCAACTCCCGAATACCAAAGGAACACTTAGTGTGCTATCAAACGTCACAACATAACTGGGTGATTATAAATATGCTCTACAGGTGTCTACGATGGTGTTTGTTGAGTTGGCATAGACCGAGATTAGGATTTGTCACTCCGATTGTAGGAGAGGTATCTCTGGGCCCTCTCGGTAATGCTCATCACTATAAGCCTTGCAAGCAATATGACTGAAGAGTTAGTTACAGGATGATGCATTACGGAACGAGTAAAGAGACTTGCCCGTAATGAGATTGAACTAGGTATGAGGATACCGACGACCCAATCTTGGGCAAGTAACATACCGATGACAAAGGGAACAACATATGTTGTTATGCGGTTTGACCGATAAAGATCTTCCTAGAATATGTAGGAGCCAATATGAGCATCCAGGTTCTGCTATTGGTTATTGACCAGAGATGTGTCTCAGTCATGTCTACATAGTTCTCGAACCCGTAGGGTCCGCACGCTTAACGTTCGATGACGATTTGTATTATGAGTTATGTGATTTGATGTACCGAAGGTTGTTAGGAGTCCCAGATGAGATCACAGACATGACGAGGAGTCTCGAAATGGTCGAGACGGAAAGGTCGATATATTGGAAGGCTATATTCGGACATCAAAAAGGTTCCGAGTGATTCAGGTATTTTTCGGAGTATCGAAGAGTTACATGAATTCGCCGGGGGAAGTAGTGGGCCTTAATGGGCCATACGGGAAAGGAGAGAAGGGCCTCAAGGGGTGGCCGCGCCCCCCATGGCAAGTCCGAATTGGACTAGGTAGGGGGCGGCTCCCCCCTCTCTTTCCTTCTCCCTCTCCTACTCATTCCCTCTCTCCCCTCTTGGAAAAGGAAGGGGACTCCAACTAGGATTGGGAATCCTAGTTGGAATCCCCCTATAGGCGCGCCCCTGCTAGGCCGGCCTTCTCTTCCCCCTCCTTTATATACGTGGGCAGGGGGGCACCCCAAAGGTACTCCAAGATTTGTCTTAGCCGTGTGCGGTGCCCCCCTCCATAGTTTTCCACCTCGGTCATATTGTCGTAGTGCTTAGGCGAAGCCCTGCGTCGGTAACTTCATCATCACCGTCACCACGCTGTCATGCTGAGGAAACTCTCCCTCGGCCTCAAATGGATCAAGAGTTCGAGGGACGTGACCGAGCTGAACGTGTGCAGATCGCAGAGGTGCCGTGCGTTCGGTACTTGGATCGGTTGGATCACGAAGACGTTCGACTACATCAACCACGTTACTAAATGCTTCCACTTTCGGTCTACGAGGGTACGTGGACTCACTCTCCCCGCTCATTGCTATGTATCTCCTAGATAGATCTTGCGTGATCGTAGGTAAGATTTTTGAAATACTGCGTTCCCCAACAGTGGCATCAGAGCCAGGTCTATGCGTAGATGTTATATGCACGAGTAGAACACAAAGGAGTTGTGGGCGTGGGTATATATATATATTGCTTGCCATCACTAGTTGTTTCTTGATTCGGCGGTATTGTTGTATGAAGCGGCCCGGACCGACATTACATGACCGCATTCATGAGACTGGATCTACCGACGTGCTTTGCACACAGGTGGCTGGTGGGTGTCAATTTCTCCAACTTTAGTTGAATCGGATTCAATGAACATGGTTCTTTTTGAGGATCAAAAAGCAATCACTACACCACGCTGTGGTTTTGATGCGTAGGTAAGAACAGTTCTTGCTAGAAGCCCGCAATCATATAGAAGGTATGATCAACATAGTGATGTTCACCATGGAAAACTACTCCATCTCACGTGATGATCGGACATGGTTTAGTTGATATGGATCACGTGATCACTTAGATGATTAGAGGGATGTCTATCTAAGTGGGAGTTCTTAAGTAATATGATTAATTGAACTTTAATTTATCATGAACTTAGTCCTGGTAGTTTTTGCATATCTATGTTGTAGATCAATAGCTCGCAACGTATAGCTCCCCTGTTTTATTTTTGATATGTTCCTAGAGAAAAATAAGTTCAAAGATGATAGTAGCAATGATGCGGACTGGGTCCGTGATCTGAGGATTATCCTCATTGCTGCACAGAAGAGTTATGTCCTTGATGCACCGCTAGGTGATGAACCTATTGCAGGAGCAGATGCAGACGTTATGTACGTTTGGCAAAGCTCGGTATGATGACTACTTGATAGTTTAGTGCGTGATGCTTTACGGCTTAGAACCGAGACTTCAAAAACCGTTTTGAACGCCACAGAGCATATAAGATGTTCCAAGAGCTGAAATTGGTATTTCAGACTCATGTCCGAGTCGAGAGGTAAGAGACCTCTGACAAGTACTTTGCCTACAAGATGGAGAATAACTCAACTAGTGACCATGCGCTCAAAATGTCTGAGTACTACAATCGCTTCAATCAAGTGGGAGTTAATCTTCCAGATAAGATAGTGATTGACAGAGTTCTGTAGTCACTATCACCAAGTTACTGAAACTTCATGATGAACTATAATATGAAAGGGATGACGAAAATGATTCCCAAGCTCTTCGTGATGCTGGAATCGACGAAGGTTGAATTCAAGAAAGAGTATCAAATGTTGATGGTTAATAAGAGCACTAGTTTCAAGAAAAAGGGGCAAAGGAAAAGAAAGGAAACTTCAAAGAATGGCAAGCAAGTTGTCACTCCCGTGAAGAAACCCAAAGCTATACCTAAGCCAGAAACTGAGTGCTTCTACTTCAAAGGGAATGGTCACCGAAAGAGAACTACCCCAAATACTTGGCGGATAAGAAGGATGTCAAAGTGAACAAAGGTATATTTGATATACATATTGTTGATGTGTACTTTACTTAGGTTCATAATAGCCCCTGGGTATATGATACTGGTTCAGTTGCTATGATTAATAACTTGAAACAGGAGTTACAAAATGAACAAAAAACTAGTTGAGGGCAAGGTGACGATGTGTGTTGGAAGTGATTCCAAGGTTGATAAGATCACCATCGCACACTCCCTTTACCTTCGGGATTAGTGTTGAACCTAAAATAAATGATATTTGGTGTTTACGTTGAGCATAAATGTAACATCCCATTTTTTTTAATTTGGAATGTTATACATAGGTCATTCATGCATATCATATTTTATTGCACTTCGTTTCATGATCCTCGAAATTCTAAGCAACTCAAAAACCCACGGAGAGAGTTGGGGATTTCATCGTTTTCACATTTGAATTTTTCTCAAATATCAAAACAAGGGATCATTTTGGTTTTAATTATTTTTCTCTCCGAAAATATTTCTAATTAAAGTATATGAGAGGAGATAATATGACTTCTCCAAAATAAAGGGGATATTGGAGAAAAAAATTAAAATCAAATAATTTTTTTGATTCTTTTGTTGCTATTTTATTTGAATTAGGAAAAAATGCGTTTTTCAAAATTGCATTAGAGGCCCAAATAAATGTTCACTTTGTCCGCAATATTATTAGAGGACCGTGAAAATTTATTTTAGAATTTTTGGACTCCGTTTAGTATTTCTTTTATTTGTTTTTCCGCGTCAGGATTTATTTAAAAAATCCAAACCGACTTAACGGGCCATGTCCGTCCAAGACACTGCGCCCGAGGCATTTAAAACCAGCCCGAGCCGGCCGCCCTAGCCCACCCCAGCGCCGTGCCCCGCCACCAAATCCTAGCCGCCGCTGCCTCGATCTGTGAGCCGCACCGCCACCGCCAGCCCTCGCTCGCGCTGCCGCCTCGCACTGCCGCTGCCCCGCCGCCCGCCGTCGCTGGAGCCACCGCCGCCGCGTCGGACCTCGCCGTTGACCGGTCGTTTTCTTCGGTTAACCCTGGTTTTTTCCAGAAAAACCCTAGATCGTTTATTTATTTAGATCGTTTTTTCTTTGGTTTAGTGAAGTAACGGACGTTCGTCCGTATGTTCGTTTCAACGAATGTTGTTCGTTAGTTAGCCGCAGACAGCGAACGTT
This sequence comes from Triticum dicoccoides, assembly GCF_002162155.2. Lineage (NCBI taxonomy): Eukaryota > Viridiplantae > Streptophyta > Magnoliopsida > Poales > Poaceae > Triticum > Triticum dicoccoides. Next base: position 184,381,382 of record NC_041386.1, on the reverse strand, counting down.
CATTCGTTAGCCTGTTCGTCTTGTTTTATTTTCTAGGGTTTTTCCGCGATTATTTTCGATCCCGATTTCTGCCCTAATCTTCGTTCTAGTTTATCTTTTCGCTCGTTTATCCAAATCAGGTGAAACAAATGCCTAGATCTTAGTCTCGAAGCCCTCTTTCTGTTTAACTAACTTGAACAAGATTTTGGTACTGTAAAATTTGACTTTAGTCCATATTAGTAAATGGATCTTGTTTCTTTCGTAGTTTGAGTATCGTTGCTCCGTTTGATTTGATTCTTTTTGCAAACCAGAGTTCTTCAGTTGAACTTTCTGGTTAGATCTTCTTATTCGAGTTTTACCCATGCATCCTTGCTTGTTTGCTTATGTATGCTATTGTTTGTTTGCGATAGAATTCCCAGAGTGCGAAGCGTGCTACTATGAGTCTTTAGAATTTGCAGATCGTCAGCAAGGCAAGTAACACATTGATCATACCCCTTTATTACCCAGTTTTTATGCATTAGCTACAACCCTCAAACACTGCATGAGTAGGATCTCTTAACATGTGGGTTTTGGGAAGTAGATGATGAGGTAGAACCTATTGCCCTTTTATTATCAAACCTTGGGAGTTACTTCTACGTTATGCTTATATTGCCATGCTATGCTCGTAGACGTGGATTGGTTTTGAGAGTATCCATGACAGATGTGAGTAGTTAATTAATGGGTTTAACTTAAGGTGGCAACTTTAATACACATCTGGGTGGATTGCTTGTGGGCACCTGGAGAATCCAGTGTTTTCCTAGGATATCCCGGAGTACCCAAGTGATCATCCTACGGTCTGCCACCCAGGCTCAAAGGGATCATAAGATTATTCATGCTAGAAACTTCCGTGTGCAGCCACAAGCTATCATGGGCTCTAGCATTGTTGAGTATGTTGCATGACCTCTTCCAGTGGTAGGCTAGCAGATGTAGGGGATGTAGGTTGGTACTGTCTATCCAAGGTTAGAGTTAATGCTTCTGAAAGACTGTGTCTCGGTCATCCGTTTCTCAAACACCTTGTAGTGCGAGAAATCCAACGGAGGAGATCGAGTCTTCTGAGGAAAAGTGCGCAAACCTCTACAGAGTGTACAAACTAATCATGGTTAGCCGTGTCCCCGGTTATGGACATCTTGAGTATCTCGTACTTGAATTATTGATTTGAGATCATCACTCTAAATAAAATTTGTTGGGATGTTAATGATTAATTTAATGGGGATTAGGTTGGAGGAACCTTCTCAATGTTTCAACTACCATGATAGTTAAATAAAATATATTCCTTTGTTGTAGGGAAATATTGTCTTTTCGCAAAACATTATAACCATAGAGCCTCCACCAACCATAATTGCATGTAGTGATAGTATTTATTCTGTTCATTGCTCTACTGTGTTATTGTGCCAACATATTCCATGTGCTGACCCATTTTTGGGCTGCAACGTATCATGTTGCAAACTTTTCAGACGATGGGTAAGGTGCCATAGGTCGTTTGTCATGCACTCAGCTATGCCGTTGGAGTTGATGGACTCACTTTATCTTCCAAGCCTTCCGCTGTTATTTTATTTAGATGGCCTTAAGCCATATTTATTGTAATAAGTTCTCTTTTGAGACATTAGATGTAATAAGTGTGTGATTGCTACTATGTTATAAATCCTTCGAGTACTGTGTGTGTCAGCATTACCGATCCAGGGATGACACTGAAGCACAGAGACTTGACCGTCTAAGGTTGGGTCGCTACAAGATGGTACCAGAGCACACGTTGAATGTAGGACACGGCCACTAAGATGAACCATAGGTCAGTCTTCTCTACCCATTTCTGACTCCTCTCCATTTTCTACTCCGTAGGATGGCGGACGCAAGGAACAAGTTTATACAGCCGGATGAAGACACCCGTTTGGATGACACTTGAAGGAAGTCACTAGGTATCTGAACATCGGAATACCAAGCTTCACCGAGACCTACACCGCCACTTTACCAGAATAGGAGCGTTGGATGATTCAGGTTCAGGTTCCAGGAAGGACATTCACGCCAGTCACTGAGCCCATAGAGTTTTCCTTTGATGCACCGACCTGGAGTCTAGAAAAGAGCATGGCAGCCCACATCGCCATGGGACGCATCGGCGAAGTTTACCACAAGGAGCTTAAGGACACTATCTACCAGATATGTGGGTGCCGAGATGAGCAATGGGAGATGATCAGCACCAGGAAGGACATGTCCATTGCAGCCTTCATCCAGGAGTTAAATCATCACATTCGTCGCCAGGAGAACCAGATGTGCGCAAGCATGATAGATTTGAAGAAGGCAATGACCAGGATCACAGAGCTAGAAGAGGAACTCAAGTCTACACGCGATGGATATGAGGAGGAAGTGACGATACTAGTGGAGATGAATGACGACCTGACAAGGAAGCTAGGAGTATTCATGGGAGACCCCGCGCGAGGAGGAGAAGACGACGAATCCAAGGAGATTCGTTTTGAAGACTACATCATCATCATCGACGACACCGACTCCGACCCTGATGGTAGTGATGAAGATTATGAAGACGAAGCTGGAGCAGATATCATGGAGTCTTCCACCGATCAAAAATTCGAGATGGCCACCATATTATTAGTAGTATTCCCCCATGTATATATTAGTAGTCCGAGCACTGTAAAGATAGTTAGATCGAATGTATGCCCTTGATTGATTTTGTTTTGGAGTGATATTGAGTGTGTTTGTCTCATGTGCATATGGGTAGTGGGTTTTTCTCCTTAGACCTCTTTATATTCTAATCTCTCGCCTCTAAACCCATTAGATGCCTCCGAGACGTGACCCCGGATTTGTCTTCCCACCGGAGCTCACTCAGTTGATCCAGCAGCAGAATACATTGACGTAGTTGCTAGTTCAGAATCAGGGCAACAACAACAACAATAACAACAACCCCCCGCCACCACCTCCAGTTGACAACTTAGCCCGTTTTCTGAGGTTACAACCGCCGGTGTTTTCTAGTAGCACTAAGCCCATAGTTGCGGATGACTGGCTACACAGGATTGGAAGGGAGTTAACCACTGCCGGTTGCACAGATGCTGAGAAGGTGCATTTTGTCGCACACCAATTGGATGGACCCGCAGCCGCATGGTGGGAAAATTACACATCCACTTTCCCCATAGCCAATGTTACTTGGGAGCACTTTCAGCAAGCTTTCCGCACTGCTCATGTCTCAACTGGAGCTATGAGTATGAAGAAGCGTGAGTTTCGCAACTTACGCCAGGGCAACCATACTGTAGGGCAGTACATGGAGGAGTTTAGCAAACTAGCTCGTTATGCCCCAGATGACGTGGGCACCGATGCCGCGAAACAGGAGAAATTTATGGAAGGGCTGAATAATGAGATGATCATGCAGTTAATGGTGGAAACATTTAACAACTACCAAGAGTTGGTAGATAAGACTCTTATGATTGAAGGGAAGCAGTAGCAGATTGAGAGCCGCAAGAGGAAGTATGGATAAGGGAAGTACAATTCAGGAGCTCAGCAGAAGCCTCGTTTTACCCCAAACTCGGGAGGATACACCCATAACCATGGAGGCCATACCCACAATGGAGGAAGTTCTCATAATCACAATGGCCCTAGGAATGGAAATGGGAGTGGAGCAGGTAGCAACCAGAACCGCTCTAACCCAAGCACGCCCGCCAAGAAGGATCTAAGGCACATCACTTGTTTCAAGTGCGGGAAGACTGGACACTACGCCACCGAGTGTTCTGAAACAAAGAATGGAAATGGCAATTGAAGCTCTGGGAAGAATCCCAACCCTTTTAACAAGGGAAAGTGAACCACGTGAACGTGGAGGAGATTGAAGATCAGCCAGATGCAGTTATCGGTAAGTTTTTGGTTAAGTCATTTACCGCTCTCGTTCTTTTTCATACTGGTGCATCGCATTCATACATTTCAAGGGGATTTGTGGACAAGTTTAAGTTACCCACCTTAGCCCTTAGGAAACCTTTGCTAGTGAGCTCACCCGGTGCAGAGTATATGGCCAGCTGATGGTGCGATCAGATACCCTTAACCATTGGCAGCCATGTTTTCCCCTCAGACCTAATAATTTTGGAATCCCAAGGATTGGATGTGATACTGGGGATGGATTGGCTATCGAAGTATGGAGGAAACATTGATTGCGCAAGCAAGTCAATTATGCTCACTACCCCGGAGGGAAAAAGGACTAAATATGTATCTAGGTATACTCCTAAGACTACTCACGTAAACTCCCTCTCGAGAGTTGTTCAGGAGGAAGTGCCTATAGTGAAGGATTTTCCAGATGTATTCCCAGAGGAACTACCAGGCATGCCCCCGGATCGAGACATTGAGTTTTTGATAGAGTTATTGCCAGGCACCGGACCAATATCAAAGAGACCATACCGGATGCCCGCAAATGATCTGGAGGAGATCAAGAAGCAGATTAAGGAGTTACTGGAGAAAGGTTACATTCGGCGAAGTTCATCACCATGGGGAGCCCCAGTGCTCTTGGTTGATAAGAAGGATAAGTCTCTGAGAATGGTTGTTGATTATCGGGCATTGAATGAAGTAACGATCAAGAACAAGTGCCCACTGCCGATGATCAATGATTTGTTTGACCAGCTGCAAGGAGCTAAAGTGTTTTCGAAGATTGACCTGCGATCAGGATACCACCAGTTGAAGATTCGAGAAAAAGATATACCTAAGATAGCTTTCACCACAAGGTACGGGCTTTATGAGTATACGGTTATGTCATTTGGATTGACTAATGCCCCTGCCTATTTCATGAGTATGATGAACAAGGTGTTCATGGAGTTCTTGGATAAATTTGTTGTGGTGTTCATTGATGACATTTTGGTGTACTCGAAGAATGAAGAGGAACATAAGGAGCATTTGCGTTTAGTTCTCGGGAAGCTCAGGGAACATCAGTTATACGCCAAGTTCAGCAAGTGTGAGTTTTGGTTGAAGGAAGTTGGATTCCTTGGACATGTTATATCAGGAGAAGGTATAGCACTAGACCCTACTAAGGTTTAGTCAGTCACTGAGTGGTTGGCACCCACCTCAGTTGGAGAGATCCGCAGTTTTTCTGGGACTCGTGGGATATTACCGGAGATCCATCGAGATTTTTTCTAAGATTGCAAATCCCATGACGGATTTGTTGAAGAAGGGCACTAAGTTTAAATGGACAGATGAATGTGAGGCAAGTTTTCAGGAGTTGAAGAAACATTTGACTACGGCCCTAGTGTTGATTCTGCCAGATATACGCAAGGATTTCCAAGTGTATTGCGACGCGTATCGCCTAGGACTTGGAAGTGTACTTATGCAAGACGGAAGAGTTGTGTCATACGCCTCACGCCAACTTCGACCGCATGAGTTGAATTATGCCGCACATGATTTGGGGTTAGCAGCCGTAGTGCATGCACTCAAAACCTGGAGACATTTTCTTATTGGAAACCATTGTGATCTGTACACGGATCATAAGAGTTTAAAGTACATTTTCACATAGAAGGAGTTGGATCTCAGGCAAAGGAGATATTTGGATCTCATAAAGGATTATGATACAAAGTTGCACTATCATCCAGGAAAGGCCAATGTCGTAGCAGACGCTTTGAGCCGGAAGAGTTACGCCAATACCCTCATAAGCGGAGAATTGCCAACAGAGTTAGCTGAAGATATCAGGGAGCTACGCTTGGAGATAGTCCCTAGAGGTTTTGTTGCAGCATTGGAAATTCAGTCGACATTATTGGGAAAAATTCAAGAAGCTCAAAAGGATGACAAGGAAATTGCTGAAATAAAGGAGAAAATGAGCAAAGGAAAAGCCAAAGGTTTTTGTGAGGATGAGCACGACACCTTGTGGTTTGAAGACCGTATTTACATGGCCGATAATGCAGAGATCAGAAAGTTGATACTATAGGAGGCACATGACTCGCCATACTTGATACACCCTGGAAACACCAAGATTTACTTGGATTTGAAGGAGCGTTTCTGGTGGACTGGAATGAAGAAGGAATTTGCCGAGTATGTAGTCGTATTTGATGTATGTCAGAGAGTGAAGGCAGAACATCAGAAGCCATCAGGATTACTGCAGCCTATGCCGATACCCGAATGGAAGTGGGACAAGCTTGGCATGGATTTTATCACCGGATTACCCAGGACCCGATCAGGATATGATTCTATCTAGGTAGTAGTGGACCACTTGACCAAAGTAGCTCACTTTATCCCAGTGAAAACCACCTATACCAGTGCGAAGTTGGCCAAGATATATATGACCAGGATCGTATGTCTGCATGGAGTTCCGAGGACCTCGCACCATCGCCGCCGCACCGCCGCCCGCCATCGCCGGAGCAACCACCGCCGCATTGGACCTCGCTGTTGACCCCGCCGTTGACCAGTCGGTTTTCTTCGATTAACCCCGTTTTTTTCCAGAAAAATCCTAGATCATTTTTTATTTAGATTGGTTTAGTTCGATTTTTCTTTGGTTTAGTTAAGTAATGGACGTTCGTCCATATGTTCGTTTTAACGAATGATGTTCGTCAGTTAGCCGCAGACAGCGAACGTTCGTTCGTTAGCCTATTCATCTCGTTTTATTTTCCAGGGTTTTTCCGCGATTATTTTCGATCCCGATTTCTACCCTAATGTTTGTTCAAGTTTATCTTTTCGCTCGTTTATCCAAATCAGGTGAAACAAATGCCTAGATCTTCGTCTCGAAGCCCTCTTTCCGTTTAACCAACTTGAACAAGATTTTGGTACTGTAAAATTTGACTTTAGTCCAGATTAGTAAACGTATCTTGTTTCTTTTGTAGTTTGAGTATCGTTGCTCCATTTGATTTGATTCTTTTTGCAAACCAGAGTCCTTCAGTTGAACTTTCTGGTTAGATCTTCTTATTTGAGTTTTACCCTGCATCCTTGCTTGATTAATTATGTATGCTATTGTTTGTTTGCGATAGAATTCCCGAAGTGCGAAGCGTGCTACTACGAGTCTTTAGGATTTGCAAATCGTCAGCAAGACAAGTAACACATTGATCATACCCCTTTATTACCCAGTTTTTATGCATTAGCTACAACCCTCGAACATTGCATGAGTAGGATCTCTTAACACGTGGGTTTTGGGAAGTAGATGATGAGGTAGAACCTATTGCCCTTTTATTATCAAACCCTGGGAGTTACTTCTACATTATGATTATATTGCCATGCTATGCTCGTAGACGTGGATTGGGTTTGAGAGTATCCATGATAGAACTGAGTAGTTAATTAATGGTTCAACTTAAGGTGGCAACTTTAATACACATCTGGGTGGATTGCTTCTGGGCACCTGGAGAATCCAGTGTTGTCCTAGGACATCCCGGAGTACCCGAGTGATCATCCTATGGTCCGCCACCCAGGCTCAAAGGGATCATAAGATTATTCATGCTAGAAACTTCCGTGTGCAGCCACAAGCTATTATGGTCTCTATCATAGTTGAGTATGTTGCATGACCTCTTCTAGTGGTAGGCTAGCAGATGTAGGGGATGTAGGTTGGTATTGTCTACCCAGGGTTAGAGTTAATGCTTCTGAAAGACTATGTCTCGGTCATCCGTTTCTCAAACACCTTGTAGTGTGAGAAATCCAATGGAGGAGATCGAGTCTTGTGGGGAAAAGTGCGCAAACCTCTGCAGAGTGTACAAACTAATCATGGTTAGCCGTGTCCCCGGCTATGGACATCTTGAGTATCTGGTACTTGAATTATTGATTTGATCTCATCACTCTAAATAAATTTTGTTGGGATGTTAATGATTACTTTAATGGGGATTGAGTTGGAGGAACCTTCTCAATGTTTCAACTACCATGATAGTTAAATAAAATATATTCCTTTGTTGTAGGAAAAAATTGGCGTTTTGCAAAACATTATAACCATAGAGCCTCCACCAGCCATAATTGCATGTAGTGATAGTATTTATTCTGTTCATTGCTCTACTGTGTTATTATGCCAGCATATTCCATGTGCTAACCCGTTTTCAGGCTGCAACGTATCATGTTGAAGACTTTTCAGAAGACGAGTAAGGTCCATAGGTCATTTGTCGTGCACTCAGCTATGCCATTGGAGTTGATGGACTCACTTTATCTTCCAAGCCTTCCGCTGTTATTTTATTTAGATGGCCTTAAGCCATATTTGTTGTAATAAGTTCTCTTTTGAGACATTCGATGTAATAAGTGTGTGATTGCTAATCTGTTATAAATCCTTCGAGTACTGTGTGTGTCAACATTACCGATCCAGGGATGACACTGAAGCACAGAGACTTGACCGTCTGAGGTCGGGTCGCTACAATAAATATGATTCGATCATGTTTATTACAATACGGTTATTCATTTAAATCAAAGAATAATTGTTGTTCTATTTACATGAATAAAACCTTCTATGGTCATACACTCAATACAAATGGTTTATTGAATCTCGATCGTAGTGATACACATATTCATAATATTGAAGTCAAAAGATGTAAAGTTAATAATGATAGTGCAACTTATATGTGGCACTGCCATTTAGGTCATATTGGTGTAAAGTGCATGAAGAAACTCCATGCTGATGGTCTTTTGGAATCACTTGATTATGAATCATTTGATGCTTGTGAACCATGCCTCATGGGCAAGATGACTAAGACTCCGTTCTCCGAAACAATGGAGCAAGCAACTGACTTATTGGAAATAACACATACTGATGTATGCGATCCGATGAGTGTTGAGGCTCGCGGCGGGTATCGTTTTTTCTGACCTTCACAGATGATTTGAGTAGATATGGGTATATCTAGTTGATGAAACATTTGAAAAGTTCAAAGAATTTCAGAGTGAAGTGGAAAATCGTCGTAACAAGAAAATAAAGTTTCTACGATCTGATTGCGGAGATGAATATTTGAGTTACGAGTTTGGTCTTCACTTGAAACGATGTGGAATAGTTTCGCAACTCACGCCACCTGGAACACCACAGCGTAATGGTGTGTCCGAACGTCATAACTTCATTAGATATGGTGCGATCTATGATGTCTCTTACTGATTTATCACTATCGTTTTGGGGTTATGCATTAGAGACAACTGCATTCACATTAAATAGGGCACCATCTAAATCCGTTGAGACAACACCATATGAACTGTGGTTTAGCAAGAAACCTAAGCTGTCGTTTCTTATAGTTTGGGGCTATGATGCTTATGTGAAAAGGTTTCAACCTGATAAGCTCGAACCCAAATCGGAGAAATGCGTCTTCATAGGATACCCAAAGGGAACTGTTGGGTATACCTTCTATCACAGATCCAAAGGCAAGATATTCGTTGCTAAGAATGGATCCTTTCTAGAGAAGAAGTTTCTCTCTAAAGAAGTGAGTGGGAGGAATGTAGAACTTGATGAGCTAATTGTACCTTCTCCCGAATTGGAAAGTAGTTCATCACATAAATCAGTTCTAGTGATTCCTACGCCAATTAGTGAAGAAGCTAATGATGATGATCATGAAACTTCAGATCAAGTTACTACCGAACCTCGTAGGTCAACCAGAGTATGGTCCGCACCAGAGTGGTACGGTAATTGAGGGAGTCCTAGATTAGAGGGTCTCCAGACAGCCAGACTATATCCTTTGGCCGGACTGTTGGACTATGAAGATACAAGATTGAAGACTTCGTCTCGTGTCCGGATGGGACTCTACTTGGTGTGAAAGGGAAGCTAGGCAATACGGATATGTATATTTCCTCCTTTGTAACCGACCTTGTGTAACCCTAGCCTCCTCCGGTGTCTATATAAACCGGAGGGTTTTAGTCCATAGGACAACATACAATCATACCATAGGCTAGCTTCTAGGGTTTAGCCTCTCTGATCTCGTGGTAGATCAACTCTTGTAATACTCATATTATCAAGAATAATCAAGCAGGACGTAGGGTTTTACCTCCATCAAGAGGGCCCGAACCTGGGTAAAACATCGTGTCCCCTGCCTCCTGTTACCATCCGCCTTAGACGCACAGTTCGGGACCCCCTACCCGAGATCCGCCGGTTTTGACACCGACATTGGTGCTTTCATTGAGAGTTCCTCTGTGTCGTCACCGTTAGGCTTGATGGCTCCTTCAATCATCGATAGCGATGCAGTCCAGGGTGAGACTTTTCTCCCCGGACAGATCTTTGTGTTCGGCAGCTTCGCACTGCGGGCCAACTCGCTTGGCCATCTGGAGCAAATCGAGAGTTACGCCCCTGGCCACCCGGTCAGGTTTGGAAGCTTACACTACACGGCCGATATCCGCGGAGACTTGATCTTCGATGGATTCGAGCCACTGCCCTGTGCGCCACACGGTCACGATGAGTATGATTTAGCTCTACCATCAGACAGTGTTCAGGAGATCGCACCGGCAACCGCTCCGACCCTCAGTTCGGAACCAGCTACGCCATCCATGGATGGGTGGATAGACCCCGCCACGGAGGCCGTACTCTCATTGGCGATCAAGCCGAGTATCGACCTTACCCTTCACGAGAGCCGTGATGCCGAACTACCGGATTCCTCCCTTGCCACGGACTCCGAACCGCCTGCGCCCGTACCTATCGAATCCGATTGGGCGCCGATCATGGAGTTTACCTCCGCGGATATTTTTCAGCACTCGCCCTTCGGCGACATACTGAACTCATTAAGGTCTCTCTCCTTGTCAGGAGAATCCTGGCCGAACTATGTCTGGCAGGATTGGGATGTGGACAACGAAGAAATTCGCCGCCCACCCACCACCCACTTAGTAGCCACTGTCGACGACTTAACCGACATGCTCGACTTCGACTCCGAAGACATCGACGGTATGGACGACGATGCGGGAGACGAAGAGGAACCACTGCCCACAGGGCACTGGACAGCCACCTCATCATATGATATATACATGGTTGACACACCCAAAGAAGGCAATGGCGACGAGAGAGTGGAGGATGACCCCTCCAAGAAGAAACCCAAGCGCCGACGTCAGCGGCGCCGCTCTAAGTCTCGCCAAAGCAAAAGCGGTGACACCGACACAAGAGATAATACCACTCCGCATAGTGCTGAAGACGACAACAATCCCCTCCAGCAAGATTTCAGGCAGGAGGATGGAGAAGCCAGCCCTCCCGAGAGAGTGGCAGATGGAGAGGCGGAGGATGATAATTACATTCCTCCCTCCGAAGACGAGGCAAGCCTTGACGATGACGAATTCGTCGTGCCTGAAGATCCCATCAAACAAGAGCGCTTCAAGCGCCGACTTATAGCCACGACAAATAGCCTTAAGAAAAAGCAATAGCAGCTTCAAGCTGATCAAGATTTGCTAGCTGACAGATGGACCGAAGTCCTTGTGGCCGAGGAATATAAACTCGAACGCTCCTCCAAGAGTTACCCAAAGCGTAGGTTGCTACCCCGACTGGAGGAGGAAGCACTCAAACCTACATCTCCAGCATATGATGCGGCTGACCGGCCACCTCGTGGCCGCGATAGAGAGGCATTTCAGCCAAAAGCTCAGCCCGCACTCCAACGCCACTCAAATAAAAATGTCAAGGCATGGGGAAATACGCCAGACCTGCAAGACGTATTGGAGGACAAAGCAAAACATGCAAGATTGATCTACGGATCACGAGGGCGTGCCACTATGCGAGACGATAACCGTCACGCCGGATACAGTAAAAGTAAGTCCGGCCGGGCCGAACACAGCGGGCAAGAATCATTAGAGCTGCGTCGCGATATAGCCCAGTACAGGGGCGCCGCACACCCCCTATGCTTCACAGACGAAGTAATGGATCACCAAATCCCAGAGGGTTCAAACCCGTAAATATCGAATCATACGACGGCATAACAGATCCTGCGGTATGGATCGAGGATTTCCTCCTGCACATCCACATGGCCCGCGGTGATGATCTACATGCCATCAAATACCTCCCACTCAAGCTCAAAGGACCAGTTCGGCATTGGCTCAACAGCCTGCCAGCAGAATCCATTGGCTGTTGGGAAGATCTGTAAGCCGCATTCCTCGACAACTTCCAGGGCACTTATGTGCGACCACCGGATGCCGATGACTTGAGCCACATAATTCAGCAACCAGAGGAATCAGCCAGGCAATTCTGGACATGGTTCCTAACAAAGAAAAATCAAATCATCGACTGTCCGGATGCAGAGGCCCTAGCAGCTTTTAAGCACAACATCCGCGACGAGTGGCTCGCCCGGCACCTTGGCCAGGAAGCCGAAATCCATGGCAGCCCTCACGATACTCATGACCCGCTTTTGCGCGGGAGAAGACAGCTGGCTGGCTCGCAACAATAACATATCAAAGAACCATGGTACTTCGGATACCAAGGATGGCAATGGCAGGTCACATCGCAAAAAACACAAGCGTCACATCAACAACGACAATACCGAGGATATGGCTGTTAATGCCGGATTCAAAGGATCTAAACCCGGTCAGCGGAAAAATCCATTTAAAAGAAGCACTCCGGGCCCGTCCAGTTTGGACCATATACTCGATCGCTCGTGTCAAATACACGGCACCCCCGACATGCCAGCCAACCACACCAACAGGGATTGTTGGGTGTTCAAGCAGGCCGGCAAGTTAAATGCCGAAAAAAAGATAAGGGGTCGCATAGCGATGATGAGGAGGAGCCCCGACAGCCGAACACCGAAGGACAGAAGAGGTTCCCCCCACAAGTGCGGACGGTGAACATGATATACACAACCCACATCCCCAAGAGGGAGCGGAAGCGTGCGCTAAGGGACGTATATGCGTTGGAGCCAGTCACCCCAAAGTTCAACCCATGGTCCTCTTGCCCGATCACCTTCGATCGCAGGGACCACCCCACTAGCATCCGTCATGGCGGATTCGCCGCACTAGTCCTAGACCCAATCATTGACGGATTTCACCTCACTCAAGTCCTTATGGATGGCGGCAACAACCTGAACCTGCTTTATCAGGACATAGTGCGCAAAATGGGTTTAGACCCCTCAAGGATCGAACCCACAAAAACGATCTTCAAAGGCGTCATACCTAGTGTAGAGGCCCATTGCACAGGCTCAGTCACACTGGAAGTGGTCTTCGGATCCTCGGATAACTTCCGAAGCGAGGAGTTAATCTTCGATATAGTCCCATTCCGCAGTGGCTATCATGCACTGTGTCGGCGTTCTGGGAACGAGGGTCCCCAGACTTGCCTGCCTGCGGCCTGCGGCGTGGCTCAAGTGGGGGCCCAGCGCGGCCCATCTTCATCAGCTCAAGCTCAAGACCCTCACGAGGGGCCAAGCCTCGCGGGGCGGACGACTGGAAGCTTCCTCAGAGGCAGCCTCATCAGGCAGGCTCGCGAGGAGGCGGAGAGATCAAGGCAGGGGTACCTCGCGAGGAGCCCGTGACGCAAGCCATGACGATCGAGACCAGGCGGGCGCCGACCTACGCAGTGTCCTTGTTTCCCCTTTGGTGCAAAGGGGGCAAGCACAGGCCAAGGCATCGGGCAAAGGTTACCATTCCGGCGCAACGAGACCAAGACCAGCAGAGCGGCAGGATGGAGGTCACCGTGGAGCCCAAGACGGCGTCATCACCAGTACTTTTGGCAGCCGAAGACCACCTTTAGTCAGGATAACTTGTACTAGATGTTTCTCTTCAAATTGGCCAATTGTTGGCGCCCTTCCCGCTCATTATTTGGGGAGAGGCCCAGGGCCTCTATAAATAGCGCTAGCCACCACAGAGTAGAGACATCAAGAGGACATCGAGAGATCTGGTAGAACCCTAGCAGAGAGAGAGAGGCGGCTTAACTCACCCTAGCAGTTCATCGCACCAGCTCAAGAACACCTCTCACGAGGCTGTTCTTCCCTTGTACTGTTCGTCATCGGCCCCTAAGGCAATCCACCACACCACACACTAGAGTATGGTATTACACCACAACGGTGGCCCGAACCAGTATAAACCTCGTTTCCATTGTGTTGTTCGCTGTTTCCAGTTTAGATCACGCGAGGATATTGGACGTAGATCGGTAGGGGAGAGATCTCTACGCGCACCCCAGTGTTTGAACCTCAAGGGTCTGCCGGAACCCGAAATCTGACATTTGGCGCGCCAGGTAGGGGTGCACCAGAATCTTTCTTTCACCGTTCGCGTGTGATTTTCTGTCGTGTCCATGGCTGACGCTCGTCGGGCTCGCGCCAAGCGACGGGCTGCTCTCGCCACCCGTGTCGCCCAGACGGCGCCCGTCGGCGGATGTCCTCGTCATTCCCCGTCGCCTGCCGCCAATGCCGCCACCGGCCCGGCGGGGAACGAGCAGCAGGCCTCCTCCCAGCATCCTTCGGTGCGGCGGGAGGGCCGCACCACCACACCGTTGCTGACTCCAGCCGCTTCGTCGTCCCACGCCCATCGCTCCCCCACGGACGGGCACGCCGCGCTGCTCCTGGCAAGAGAAATCTTGCACTACCGCCCCGTCGACGACCTCTACGAAGACTGGCTCGCCCGCATCACTGAGCTCATCAGCGCCGCAGGGGGCCCCCCTTGCCGTCCCTCTTGCCGCCTCGCCCTCCATTCCGCGCAGGAGGCGAGGATCAAGAGGTGCCTCCACCACCTCCTCCCCAAGAAGGCGCCTTGGCTCCAAGGCGCGCAACCCCAGGGCGAGACCCCCCGCGTCCGGCACCCGCGCAGTAAGAAAGGAGCTGCCAAGAGATCCCTCGTCCCCAAGAAGGTGCTTGCTCGCTCCCAGAGCCGTCACGCCAAGATCGTGTCCCTGCACCTCCACGCGAGGACCCCGCGCTACTCCATGCGGCAGCGCGCGGTAATCCCCAGGACCAAGCCCAGTACCAGCAAAAGGCACCGGTGGCCACAATAGGCTGTCATGCCCTCACCCTCGAGCTACGCGGTGTCGCATGGCCAGGCAAGTTCAAGCCTGACCTGCCCCCTCGCTACGATGGCACGGCGGACCCGGCGGAGTTCCTGCAGCTCTATGAGCTATGCATCGAAGCCGCCAACGGAGAAGAAAGGGTCATGGCGAACTAGTTTCCCATGGCGCTCAAGGATGGGGCCTGCACCTGGCTCCTGAACCTGGCTCCTGGCACAATCTCCTCCTGGGACGAGATGCGCACTCGCTTCATCGCCAACTTCCAGGGCACTCGCGACCGGCCCCCGGCCGTGAGCGATCTGCGCCACATCAAGCAGTAGCAAGGGGAAACCCTGCAGAAATACATCCAGCGCTTCAACAACGCTCGCCTCAAGATCCCCAAGGTGACTGAAGAAGCCATCATCTCGGCCTTCTACGATGGTGTACGCGACGTCAAGATGAAGGAGGAGCTAGCAATCCATGAAGACCTGTGCACATCCCTGGAGCTGTTCAACTTGGCGACCAAGTGCGCCAGGGCTGAGGAAGGGCGCCTTTCCCTCCTCGAACTCCCGGCTGGCGACCCAGAAGAGAAGAATCCCAAGGCCAAGGATGTGAAGTGCAAGGGGGTTTTCGTGCTTGTAGCGGAGCCAGACACCAAGCGAGGCAGGGATCAGCCCGAGTCATCCAAGGGCAGCCGGTACTGCGTGTGCCACGACCTCCACACCCACAACACCAACGAATGTCAAGAGCTCAGGGCCGTGAGAGATGGACGTGTTGGTCGACGCCCCGAGCGCAATGATAGGGGCTATGGCCGAGGAGGAGGAAGAGGTGGCGGACGATGGGAAGACCGTGGCCCTCGCCAAGGGTGGCGAGACCGACCTCGCGAGGATCACTGGCAGGACCAGCCTCGCGAGGGAGGCTGGAGAGACCAGCCTCGTGAGGATCGCCCGCGCGGCAACATAGGCCTTTCTCCTCTGCCGCCACCACCAAGGAGGAACGAAGACCAACATCAGGACGAGGGGGCTGGGGGCTTCCAGGAGCCGCGCGCAATCGCTTGCATCTTGGGTGGCGCGCAGGCCCCAGCCTCATAGCGCATCTTCAAGCAGTTTGCTCGCGAGGTGAATGCAGTCCTCCCCAAGCTTGAGGCCACGCGCCCTCTCAGGTGGTCCGCGTGCGCTATCACGTTCAGCTCAGTGGATCAGCTCAAGTGCACGGCAACGGCCGGAGTCCTCCCGATGCTTTGCTCCCCAGTCATCAGCAACGTGCAGGTCACCAGGACCCTCATTGACGGCGGAGCAGGACTTAACGTCCTGTCCGTCGAGACGTTCGACAACCTCCAAGTGTCGTACGATCAGCTTCAGCCAACCAATCCATTCTCAGGAGTCACTGATGGTTCCACTGTTCCGATAGGGCAGGTTCACCTTCTAGTCACCTTCGGGCAGCGCAACAACTATCGCACCGAGCTCATCGACTTCGACGTCGCCCACATCCGTCAGCCATACAACGCCATCCTCGGGTACCCAGCCATGGCCAAGTTCATGGCAGTGACACACCATGGATACAATGTCCTCAAGATGCCAGGAAGCGGTGGATTCATCACCGTACCCTGTGAAGAAAGGGACGCAGTGTGTTCACTTGAGCGCGTGTTCCAAGCCGCAGCAATTGAAGACCCGGACCGCAGAAACGAAAGACTTCCCGAGGCGACCTCCAAGAAGAAGAAGGCTTCGCCTGGCCCAAGCCATAAGGAGGCAAGCGCCTCCGGAGGTGTTGGGTCAGGATCTGCACCCAATCAGGGAGCGCCACCCTCTCTCGCATAGGAAGGCGCGCCCGGCGCCCTCCTTAGGCAGGGCTCGGGGGCTCTTTCTTGGAGAGCCGCCGACTTTGCCAAGGTCGCGAGGGAGGCGCTCGGGCACCACTTGGAGGGGTGCTTCCAGGCACGTTTCCCTCAGGAAGGTACAAGGCAAGGAAGACCAAACCCTCAGGAGTTCATTGCAAGCAACACTCAGGAGCTACAAGAGTCGAGGGTCATGCGCGGTAGCCGCCGCTTGCCCGCCATGGCCCCGCATCCAGGCGAGGATGGTTGGTTGCGCGTCTGCATCGACATACCAGGGCTCAACCGAGCCGCGTCTCAGGAGCGCCTCTGGCCTTCGCGCGTGGGGCATTGCGAGGGTCCGCCTCACAGCTACGTTCGCATGCCTTTCGGCCTACGGAACGCGGTCGCCGCTCATCGGCGCCTGCTGAGGAGCATTCTGGAGGCTCAGGAGGTCAGGCATGGTACGATCCTGGCAAAGATGGAGAAGGCCCTCGGAAACCCACATGTGCCCCCGGAGCCTCCCGAGGCTCCTGGGCCTGGGGGCTCGTGAGGGTCGACGCCTTCATTGCGCATCGCCCACTTCTTCAGCATCACTTCATCTTCAACGGCACCATGTGACATCTTTCTAAGTTCCATTTTTAGCTGGGAGCGCCCACAGGGCTGCATCATTCCCAGGCCGCGTGGGTCCGTCCCTGCGGCATGTATCTGTTTTGCTTATGCTCTTTACTTACATTGTCGGGGGCGCCCCTCGGGCTGCATCATCCCCGAGCTGCTCGGGCCTGGCCCAGCGGCATTTGTTTTTTCCGTGTCTACTTAAAATGAATTTCCTCCTGCGTGCTTAACATTCCCAACCTAATCGCCTGCTCGATTGACGCCTACCTATGGAGCCGCTTGCTCTGCCACGGCATCTGCGCACGGGTCCATCCCTGCAAAGCCGAAAAATCTGAGTGGTCGAGCTCTGGCCGCGGCAGCCCCGCAAGGCGCCACCTCACCAGGCCCTCAGTGCCCCAATCACTCCCCCAGAGCGACCAAAGATTGGCTGGCAACCGTAACAATAGGTCTTGTTTCTCTTTATGACTGGTGTGCAGGACCTACTCCAGGAGCAACGCTAGGGACATCGCGAGCTGTCTCTCCCTCTCTCCGGCACGGAGCGCTTGCACGTTAAAAGGGGGGTGCCTGAGCATCGCGACTCATGGGCTCCTACTGGCTCTCCAGCCCTCACCCCCTGGCCTTGACCCACGGCATCGCGACCTGTCATACCAGCGGCGGCTGAGCTCGCTCGAGGGCCGGGACCTGAGGACATAGAGCATTAAGGAAAATGCGAGGGAGTGGGAAGAAGCTTGCGAGGACCTAACCCAGCAGCACCTGAGCTGCCACCGCTTGGGCCAGGCTCTTCGTCGAGCAACTACACCAGACTCAAGAGATAAGTCACGCCCTTACAAGAGTTGGACCAATGCAGCGCCAAACCCTCGCTCAGTGTGGCTCTGTCACGGCGACGTTGCCTTCCTTTCTCGCCCAGCGAGGGCTGCTTGAGCGCTAAAGGGGACCTCCCGAGCATCGCGACTCGGGGGCTCTTACCGGACCTCGGGCCGCTCACCTCCTAGCCTTGACCATGGCATTGCGACCTGGCATACCAGCGAACGCTGAAGCCTGCCCGGGGACTGGGACCTGTCAGCGTAGAGCGCCAAGTCCTCTCGAGGATAGAAAGGGGGAGCCGAGCTGAGACAGGACAAGCACCTCGCATTGATTCATATTAAGGATATAATATTCATAAAAGACATGGCAGACGCCTTACATACCCCCGCGGGGTGTTGCTTCGATTCCTCACAGGGAACAAGAGTACTAATCCTAAGGAATGCTAATCGCCCGCACCGCCGCAAGGGACGCCATCTCAACAGTGGGTTGCCCAACGACGATGCCAACCCCATCTAGATCAGTGGCGTCGGCGGCTGGACGCAGCTGCCCCGTTACGAGCACCGCGCGAGCTCGGGGGCTCGTAGCTGTCATCGCTCGTCTCCGGAGCCGCGAGGAGCTCGGGGGAGCTGTTGGATTTAGGGTTCCGGCAGACCCTTGAGGTTCGAACACTGGGGTGCGCGCGGAGATCTCTCCCCTACCGATCTACGTCCGATCCTCTCGTGCGAACTAAGATGAAAAATGATGAACAACACAAGAGACACGAGGTTTATACTGGTTCAGGCCACCGTTGTGGTGTAATACCCTACTCCGGTGTGTGGTGTGGCGGATTGCCTCTGGGGGTGATGATGGACAGTACAAGGGAAGAACAGCCTCGCGAGAGGTGTTCTTGAGCTGGTGCGATGAACTGCTAGGGTGAGTTCCGTCGCCTCTCTCTCTCTCTCTCTCTCTCTCTCTCTCTGCTAGGGTCCTACCAGATCTCTCGATGTCCCTCTATTCTGTGGTGGCTAGCTCTATTTATAGAGGCCCTGGGCATCTCCCCGAATAATTGAGCGGGGAGGGCGCCAACAATTGGCCATTTTGAAGGGGAACATCTAGTACAAGTTATCCTGACCAAAGGTGGTCTTCGGCTGCCAAAAGCACTGGTGATGACACCGTCTTGGGCTCCACGGTGACCTCCGTCCTGCCGTTCTGCTGGTCTTGGTCTCGTTGCACCGGAATGGTAACCTTTGCCTGATACCTTGGCCTGTGCTTGCCCCCTTTGCACCAAAGGGGAAACAAGGACCCTGCGCAGGCCAGCGCCCGCCTGGCGCCCGCCTGGCCTTGATCGTCATGGCTTGCATCACGGGTTCCTCGCAAGGTACCCCTGCCTTGATCTCTCCACCTCCTCGCGAGCCTACCTGATGAGGCTGCCTCTGAGGAAGCTTCTTGTCGTCCGCCCCGCGAGGCTTGGACCCTCGCGAGGGTCTTGAGCTTGGGCTGATGAAGATGGGCCGTGCTGGGCCCCCACTTTAGCCACGCCGCATGCCGCAGGCAGGCAAGTCTGGGGACCCCCGTTCCTAGAACGCCGATAGTAGCCCCTGGGCCCAAGGCGTGCGCGGGCTTGGCTTAGCAGAGAAGCGAAGGGGCAAGCGCGAAGCACCGTGGGCCCTAACAGCCTGCGGCCTTGGGCGCCGCGTGGCGGTTGATTGGGCGTGGCCGTCTACACTTCCCACGACGCCTTGCTACGCACCCGGCTAAGCGAACCCGTAGTTGCACACAATTGTTCCTCCTTTGGCTGCCCGCTCGCTTCCTACCTTTCCTTCTTCTCCGAGCTCCAACCTCCGCCGCCAATCCGGCTCAAGCTCCTCCCCTTCCCCAACGCCATGGCACCGACGAAGAAGGGAAGGGCGAAGAAGCCCGCGCCTTCGTCCTGCGCACCTCCAGCAGCGGCCCCCGCCGTCGATCGGTCAATCATACTCAACCCGGAAGCCTTGGCCAAGGTCCACTCCGCCCTTGCTTCCAACTTCAACGAGTGCGGCCGGACCACAGTTTGGCCCGCATCCCGCGCCTTTCTTGCTAGGACCGTCACGGAGGTCCGATTCTTCGCCGATGCCTTATGGGCGGGTCTGATTCCCCCCTTTTCTGCTTTCTCAATGCTATGCTCTCCCATTATCAGATTCACCTGATGCACCTCGGGCCGGAGTCCATTACCCTTTTGGCTGTCTTTGCTTTCGCGTGCGAGGCGATGATAGGCATCCCTCCTTCTGTTGCTCTACTGCGCCACTTCTTTTCTCTGCGCCTGAGCGATCCCACCCAGTGCTCGGGGTGTGTAAGCTTCTTCGCCGTGCTCGAGATGGTTGCTTCAGGGATTGACTTCGGCCTTCCGCCTTCTCAGGCCAGGTTCAGAGGGTGGTGGTTGTACGTTGACGTCGAGGTGCCCAGCCCCTTGCTCTCGCACCCGACCTTGCCTGCTGTTCCCAACCCAGGCTGGGGTCATGAACGGCTCGCTAGCCCCCGGCTCGCTTTTGTCTGGCGCCGCTTTGAAAGTCTGAGGGCGCACAATGTGACAACGCCCAAGGTGGTGAGGGAGTTCCTTCTGTGTCGCGTTGCTCCTCTTCAGCGCCACTCTCGCCGGATGTGGGACTTTGCGGGGCACGGAGACCGCATGCGGCTTCAGGAGGAGGATTTGGCGCCCGAAGTGCTACGGACGGTGCTTCGGGTCTTGACTGGTGATCCTTCCCCAGGCAGCCTACAGAGCGGTGGAGTTCTTCTGTACCTTTGTTCTGGCAGGGCTGATTTCGTGAAGCAGATGCCCGCCTTCGACGAGTGGGGGCTGCGCCCGGCTGGCCTCATGAGGCCACGCGAGAACCCAGTTGTCGTGGCTATTCCCCCCGCCGCCCACAGTGGTCCCTCCTTCGGCGACAGAGCGGGAAGAGAGCCGACGGGAGCTGAGGTGGCTGATGTCGAGGTGGCGGCGCCGCGTGAAGCCTCGGAGGGTACGTCTCCGAGGCCCGCCTTGGGGCGGCGGTTGATGCAGGGTCTTGGCCTTCGGCTCCTGAGGCCGGGGCTCCCGAGCCCCCAGCCATTCTTCACGAGGCGACGCCCGATGGTGCCCCCAAAGCTGACTCCTCTGGCACCGACAATCCTGAGGCTTCCTCTGCGCCCCAGGAAGATCCCCGCCCCAGGCGCTTGGGTCGGTTTCGTGTAGACTTCGAGGCCCTTCGCAAGAGGAAGGAGGCCTCAGGCGGCAGCGACCGCCCTCCCGCTTGTTGAAGCGCATGAAGTACTTTGCCATGGATGAGTAAGCCTTCTTCTTTCCCTGCTCATTTGCTCTGTTATCCTTGTGGCTGATGGTGGCCCTTCAGGTCTCGCCTTGCTGAGTCCGCCGAGTCGACCCAGGAGCCGGCCCCCGCAGCTTCGCCCTCTTTGCTGGCTTCGGGTCCGCCGAGCTCGGGTGGCGCCCTCATCGCTGGACCGGTTGGTGGGGTGATCTGCTCCATAGGGCGCCTCGAGCTTGCTCTCCTGATGCCCTTTCTTCGTGAGTCTTCTTGGGGCACGTCAGGCTTGCCTCGCGCCCCTTCTCTGGTCATAGAAGGCGAATGGCTGAGGTCTGTCCTTGGCTCCTCCTCTGTGGGTGGATCGATGCCGGGCCAGACTCTCAGGGTGGTCCATCCGGCGACGGCTGGGGCGGCAGCCCCCTGCCCCACGCCTGGAGGGGGCTTACCACCTCGAGGCCCTCTGCATGCTCCAACGAAAGAGGTGATGTGGAAGATGTGCTCAGGCGCGCTCGGGAGCGTCGTGCCCTTCGTGAAGAGTTCCTCCAGGGGGCGGCGGACGCGGTGAACCGGGTCGGAGCAGAGCTTGCTGCCAAGGATGCGCGCCTCGAGGCTGAAGGCCTGCACCTTGCTGAGGAGAGGTGCAAGCTGAAGGTCGCCATTGCCCTCGCGTGTCACGTGACCTTGACAATGCGAAGGCCGAAGCGTCACTGGCGGCTTCACGGGAGGCCTGCTCCCGGGCCGTCGAGGTGGCTCGGGAGGCAGACCGACGACGCAAGGATGCGGAGGAGCGCATATGGGAGCTCCAAGCCCGGAGTAACTCCCTAGTGCAGCAAATAGAGCTGTGCCACGCAACCCTTGGGTCGATGTAGGAGGCCGTCGTCGACCGGGCGGAGCTCCAGAGGCGCGAGGAGGCGCTGATGCTCGAGGCACCGAGCGCTGCCTTGACCTGGAGCGGTTGGAGACGAGGGAGCGTCTGGCGGCCCAGGCGAAGGACGACATTGCGGCGCGTGAAGCCCGGGTCCAGGAAGAGGTCGACCGCCGTGTGGCAGGAGCTCGCTCGGTCCTCGAGCGCAAATATGAGACGAGGTTGATGCTGATCGAGGCCGAGGCTGAGGGCAGGACAGCGGCCATCAAGGCCAAGTTGGTTGAAGAGACGCGGCGTGCGGATTCCTCCGCAGCTGCCCTTGGTGCGGCACAGGCGGAGCTGTCCTCTTCCCAGGAGGAGCTGCTTCTTCTTTAACGGAGGGTCGATGACACCGAGGCCATCGCGCGGCAGAACGAGGACGAGATCCGCCAGCGGAGGGTTCTGGAGCGCGAGCACGCCCCCATGCTTCAGACGCTCAAGGAGAGGGCCAACTCAGCCTTTAGGTGAGATTCGCGAGGCTTCCGCTAAGGAGCCGCACGAGGCCAGCTACGTAGGCAATCTTCGGTTCTTCACTGACGTGGTGACGCTTCTAGAGGATCGTTCCGAGAGAGCACGCGGGCTTGTTGAGGAGAGGAGCCTAGCCCTGCTCAGGCGTGTCTTCTCCCGTGTCTTCAGCCATTTGCAGGAGATGGACCCCACTTCGATTTTGACGCTGCCATCACGCCTGTGCCCATAGCTTTCTGGGGCGACCTGGCGCAGTGGGTGGAGAACAACTTGGATGCCCTCGTCAGGGCCTTCGCGTCTGATGACGATGGTGTGGTCGTGGGCGCTGACGAAGGCGGCGCTATAGATGAGCCTGGCGCTGACGGAAATGCAGGTGGTGGGGGCGACGACGTCAGCGACGCTTCTGAGGACGCCCCAAAAGACGCGGTAAGTGATATGTCCGACTAACCGCATGTCTCCGCAGTTTATCCTGCATGAAGAAGACTCGGGCTTGGCCCTGAAGAATATAAGAGCATTTTGGGAGGGGAGGCCCCTCATGTAAAGATTTGTAATCCGTACTCTGGTGAGCACAATGTTATGCGTGAGTTTAGTTGCTAGCCCGGTGATGGTTCGGTTGATTCATTTACCTTCCGCCCCTGGCATGCCCTGAGCGGGCCTGCGGGGGGATGCTGCGCCTCCGGCGTCCCTCGATTAACCTGCTGATCCTGTGATGAGGACCTCCGGAGAGGGCGTGGAGACAGTGGTCCCGGCTGTAGGCGTGCCTGGCCCGACCCGGCTCACGAGGGGCTCGTGAGGGGGGGGGGGCAGCTGACGCTAGTAAATCCGAAACCAGAACACGAGAGATTGCTCGAATGAAACTAAACACCCCCTCCCCGAATGCACGCAAGCTTGAAACTCGAATCCAACTTAAATCCAAACCGAAGAAACTTGCCGACAAGGAAGAAGCAAAAAAGCAAAAAGGCAGAAGAAAAGCAAAAAAGCCGCGTCCGGCACCTAGTCTAGTCTTCGACGTCTTCTCACCAGCGCGGAGCCAAGTGCTGCCACTGGGCGTGAGCGGGAGCCCCAGGGCCTGAGGCCGGCGCTCCCGAGACTCCAGGGCGTGTACAGCCCCACTCATTATTACGTGAGAGTGTCACGGGGCGGCGAGCTTCACAGGCACTGGGCCTTCTTCACAGGTACCAGCCTTGCTTCATATCGCCAGACGAGGGCCCCGCCTTGTGCCTCACTCTGCCACCATTGATGGAGACCGGAAACCAAGGACGACGCCAATGGGGTAGAGCGGTCGCCAGCGGTTCCCCCGACGACCACGGGTCCTCCGCCGGGGGCAGGCCATGGGGCACCTCCCCGGCAGAGGGCCTACCTCCTGAGAACACCTTGACCTGACCACCGCGATGGTGAGCCCAGATATTGGCCCCTTTCCTGCAGCCCCCTGCACCCTCCTCCTGAGGGATAAGAGGCAGCAGCGTTGGGGCAGCCATCTGCTACGGCGACCTGCACCTCCTGCGACCCATGGTTAGCGTAAGCTTGCTCTTGAGGGATGAGTGGTACCCGATAGTTGCTGCTGTCGGCGCGATTGTCGGTGCTCTCTTGGGGTTCCTGAAAGAGCTCGGCTTCCGGCGCCCCCTCGTCCCAGTCGGGCCCGAGGAACGAGCCGTGACCCTCTTCCAGCTCGCGCCCTTGATCCACCATGCGGGGTACATAGGCCTCCGGGGCGACCACCTCCTGGACCTTGCTGTAGCGCCCCGTAGGCCATGCAGTCTGGCTTGGGGCATCGCCTTGTATGTGATGACGCGGTGGTCCGCCGAGGCCAAAGGCCGCGGCGCGCATCCCTTCGCCGGCCTGGGAAAGGGCCGACGCGATCAGCCGCCCGGTGCTGGCGGAGGTGTTGGCGCTGGACCGGCCGTGGGGCCCGCCTGAAATCGCGTGGGCGCGCATAATGCCGTCGTGCGACCTGTCCTAGATCTGGGGCGGCAGCTGGATGCAGAAAGGGGGCGCTCCTGAGGCGGCGACGTCCAGGAGCTTGGCCACTCGCTCCAACAACACGTCGTGGCCGCCTTCCAGCAAGAGGCACCGTAGTAGCTCTCGGGCCACCGTGAGCACGACCCTGGAGTTCTCCTGCTCCCGTCGGGTGTATGGCGCCGTGGCAGCGGCGTGGTTCGAGGCCCTTGCTGCAGCCCGCACCTGTCGTGGCGTGAGGGCAGTCGGCGTCTAGCCGCGTCGCCTACGTCCCGCAGCGCCCTGCGGAGCGCGAGCTGCCTGAGGCGCAAGGTTGAGGTCGCCCTAAGACGGCGGCACGGCGTGGGCGGGCCACGCCGCCCATCGGTCGGCGTTGGCAGCCGGGTTGCTTGACATCTGGGTGGCGAAGCGGCGGAACGCAACGCGGAGGAAGGACTCTGGCGCACCCCTACCTGGCGCGCTAAATGTCGTATTTCGGGTTCCGGCAGACCCTTGAGGTTTGAACATTGGGGTGCGCGCGGAGATCTCTCCCCTACCGATCTACGTCCAATCCTCTCGTGCGAACTAAGATGAAAAATGATGAACAACACAAGAGACACGAGGTTTATACTAGTTCGGGCCACCGTTGTGGTGTAATACCCTACTCCAGTATGTGGTGTGGTGGATTGCCTCTGGGGGTGATGATGGACAGTACAAGGGAAGAACAGCCTTGCGAGAGGTGTTCTTGAGCTGGTGCGATGAACTGCTAGGGTGAGTTCCGTCGCCTCTCTCTCTCTCTCTCTACTAGGGTCCTACCAGATCTCTCGATGTCCCTCTATTCTGTGGTGGCTAGCTCTATTTATAGAGGCCCTGGGCCTCTCCCTGAATAATTGAGCGGGGAGGGCGCCAACAATTGGCCATTTTGAAGGGGAACATCTAGTACAAGTTATCCTGACCAAAGGTGGTCTTCGGCTGCCAAAAGCACCGGTGATGACGCCGTCTTGGGCTCCACAGTGACCTCCGTCCTGCCGCTCTGCTGGTCTTGGTCTCGTTGCACCGGAATGGTAACCTTTGCCTGATACCTTGGCCTGTGCTTTCCCCCTTTGCACCAAAGGGGAAACAAGGACCCTGCGCAGGCCAGCGCCCGCCTGGCCTTGATCGTCATGGCTTGCGTCACGGGTTCCTCGCGAGGTACCCCTACCTTGATCTCTCCTCCTCCTCGCAAGCCTGCCTGATGAGGCTGCCTCTGAGGAAGCTTCCTGTCGTCCGCCCTGCGAGGCTTGGCCCCTCGCGAGGGTCTTGAGCTTGGGCTGATGAAGATGGGCCGTGCTGGGCCCCCACTTGAGCCACGCCGCAGGCCGCAGGCAGGCAAGTCTGGGGACCCCCGTTCCCAGAACGCCGACAGGAGCCACTGAATTCCCCAGCTCCTCCGCTGCCGCCTGAGGAGCTGCTGGAGGGCCGACGGGCAGGCCAGGTCCTTGCCGGTTCATCGCCGCTGCCGCTCTCCCTGGGGCAGCACTCCAGCCGGCGTCCTTCAGCATCGAAGACCTTGAAGAACATCAGGGAGGCGCCGTCGTATTCAAGATGAATAATGAGGGCACCTACCGTCCGGTAGACCCGGGCGATTTCGCCCCAGCCCCGGGTCATGAAGACCTTGCCTGGAGCGACGACCGTGACCTCCGCTCTGGTCGCAAGGGTGCTGCAGTCAGCATGCGGCAGCCAGAGCTCGAGAGCCCCGCTCGGCGGCATCTCAAAGGCGAAGGAAGGAGGGAGGCGAATCCAAGAGCTTGGAGGCATGGCAGCGTGGAGCACGAGCTCGCGAGAGGAGCGTTCGGCGTGGACTCCAGGAGGAACGACGTGCACCACCGTGACTCACCGGCGTCGACGGGGGCACCGTCGATGTTGCTCGACGCCTTCTCCCACAGGACCTACGACGCATGCGTGCAAGGGTAGCGGAAACCCAGGCGGCGGCCGCTCGTACCAGGGCCTCGGTGCCTCGTGTTGAGCACCCTCATCTCGGTGGCGGAGGACCAGCCGCTTCTTCGGCGGAAGTGGGTCAGGACCCTCGCGGGGGGCCTTTCCTTTCTCTTCTGCAGAGAACCGGCGGATTGGGGCCATTGGCGTAAGGAGAAGCAAGAGCGGGGAAGGAGAAGGAAAGGAGCAGGAAGAAGGGATGGACTGAAGGGGCTCGCCCAGCCCCGTACTTATAGCCGGAGGAGGCCAACCGCCGAGCACCATGATCGCAGGTAATCATGACCGTTTTCTCTGCATGCAGGGACTTGTCAAGTCGTGCGGTCGCCGAGGCATCATGGGGAAGCACAGACACCCACGTCCAATCAATCGCCACGCGGCACCCAAGGCCGCAGGCTGTTGGGGCCGCGGCGCTTCGCCCTTGCCCCTTGGCTTTCCTGCTAGGCCAAGCCCGGGCGCGCCTCGGGCCCGGGGGCTACTGTCGGCATTCTGGGAATGGGGGTCCCTAGAGTTGCCTGCCTGCGGCCTACGACATGGCTCAAGTGGGGGCCCAGTGCGGCCCATCTTCATCAGCTCAAGCTCAAGACCCTCGCGAGGGGCCAAGCCTCGTGGGGCGGACGACCGGAAGCTTCCTCAAAGGCAGCCTCATCAGGCAGGCTCGCGAGGAGGCGGAGAGATCAAGGCAGGGGTAGCTCGCGAGGAGCCCGTGACGCAAGCCATGACGATAGAGACCAGGCGGGCGCCGGCCTGCGCAGTGTCCTTGTTTCCCCTTTGGTGCAAAGGGGGCAAGCACATGCCAAGGCATCGGGCAAAGGTTACCATTCCGGTACAAAGAGACCAAGACCAGGAGAGTGGTAGGATGGAGGTCATCGTGGAGCCCAAGACGGCGTCATCACCAGTACTTTTGGCAGCCGAAGACCACCTTTGGTCAGGATAACTTGTACTAGATGTTCCCCTTCAAAATGGCTAGTTGTTGGCGCCCTTCCTGCTCATTATTTGGGGAGAGGCCCAGGGCCTCTATAAATAGAGCTCGCCACCACAGAGTAGAGACATCGAGAGGACATCGAGAGATCTGGTAGAACCCTAGAAGAGAGAGAGAGAGAGGCGGCTGAACTCACCCTAGCAGTTCATCGCACCAGCTCAAGAACACCTCTCGCGAGGCTGTTCTTCCCTTGTACTGTTCGTCATCAGCCCCTGAGGCAATCCACCACACCACACACTAGAGTAGGGTATTACACCACAATGGTGGCCCGAACCAGTATAAACCTCGTGTCCCTTGTGTTGTTCGTTGTTTCCAGTTTAGATCACGTGAGGAGATTGGACGTAGATAGGTAGGGGAGAGATCTCCGTGTGCACCCCAGTGTTCGAACCTCAAGGGTCTGCCGGAACCCGAAATCTGACACACTGCTCGGGCGAACCGTATTTGCGAGATTCAATGCGGTACTGCCTTATGCATACCTCAAGCTCAAGATGCCAGGACCTCAGGGGGTCATCATAGTCAATGGAAACACAGAGCGCTCTCTCCACACGGAGGAGCACAATGTAGCCCTCGCAGCAGAAGCGCAAAGCAGCCTCTTAAGGCAATCCACCAGTTCGGCGATTAAGGACCCGGACACCTTCAAGCGTGCCCGGAGTAATCGGCAACAAGACCGCTCGGCACGTTCCGAGCTCACATAGCAATGCGGCCCCCACCCCGGTCCCAGCCAAATGCTGAAATCCATGTCACACGTACATAATTATGCACTAAAAATACCATGGGCACAGGTGGGGAGGGGGGCACGACTACGGCACACCCCAAGACACGGCTCAACCGCACTAGGGGCTTCCCGTTTTGTTATTTTTCTCTTTCAGGACTTTAATATCTGGAAACCCTGTCCGCCAGTATGATTGCCGGACACATGATGCAGCAACCAAGGAGGCAGAAAGCTACGTCGCACCACGGAACTCCCAGGTGGATTACGATAACGAGTGAAATACTTGCTTTAAATACCATTCCTCAGCTTGCCCTTGGATGGGACATGTCAAATAGTCCTACTTTTTGCTTATCGCACTACTCGTATCATTCTGCTATAACGCACCTTTTTGAATAAAAAATGCATAGCACTAAGACTATTATTGCATTCTTCTTTATATATTTCGGGGGTGCGATGCTCCTTGCCCTGCGGCAGCCCTTCCTTGATCAGCTTCATGGCATCTAGCTTGGCGCATTGCACCTTCACACAGGCGAAAGCCCGGCATGCACCTTCGATGCAGACGGACCACTTCACGACTTCCAGCCGTGGGCAGGCATCCACAAGCCGCCTCACCAGGCCGAAGTAGCTGTTCGGAAGGGCGTCGCCAGGCCATAGCCGGACTATAAAGCCTTTCATGGCCTGTTCGGCCGCCTTGTGTAGCTCGACCAGCTGCTTCAGTTGGTCGCTCATAGGCACCGGGTGTTCGGTCCGAGTATACTGAGACCAGAACAGCTTCTCCGTTGAGCTTCCCTCCTCGGCCTGGTAAAACTTTGCGGCATCCGACACGCTGCGGGGCAAATCTGCGAATGCGCCTGGAGAGCTCCGGACTCAGGTAAGTAACAAGTAATTTACTTTCACATGCTTGCTTTGCATATTGAATGCCTTACCCGCCGCTATCTTCCTCATCGCCTCAATCTCCTGGAGGGCCTTCTGGGCTTCAGCCTTGGCATTCTTTGCGCTCTCAAGGGCCGCGACAAGCTCAGACTCTCGCGTCTTCGAGTCAAGCTCCAACGCCTCGTGCTTCGTCATGAGAGCTTGGAGCTCTTGCTGCACCCCGCCCACCTGTGCCTCTTGCTTTTCCCACTTGGTGCACTCCTAGGCCGCTTTGTTTTCGGCCTCGGACAACGCTTGCTTTAGGGTCGCCACTTTGGTTGTGGCACCTGGAAAATTCATGATGATCCTGTCATTTTGCAATCGCATCTTTTTTGTATATATATATATATCTATAGACAAGGTATTACTTACCTTTGTTCTCCTCGAGCTGCCTCTTGACAAGGCCGAGCTCTTTCTCAGACCCCTAGAGGTCCTGCTTCAGTGCAGCGACCTCCGCAGTCAGTGTGGTAGAGGTCAGCAGCGAAGCCTGCATACGCATATAGACATACTTATATTAGACTCCTGCAGATATTATTTGATCCTCTATTCGGCTTTTCTTTGTGAACACCAAACAGAGCATCAGGGGCTACTGTCTATGCGGTAATATTTTTCCTATATTTTAAATACTTACCTCAAAGCCTGTTAGAAGGCTGGCATAGGCTTCAGTCAGTCCGCTCTTGGCGGACTGAACCTTCTTGATCACCGCACTCATAATAGTGCGGTGCTCTTCGTTGATGGAAGCGCCGCGAAGCGCTCCCAGCAGGTTGTCCGGTGCCTTTGGATGGACAGAGGTCACCGACACGAGCGTCTTGCCCCTTTTGGAAGGGGGCCGCCTGCCCGAGTCCGGAACCACTGGAGGTTCCGGCGCGGTGTTCGGCTGAGAGCCGAACTTGGAGCCCCCGGGAGCCTTGCTCCCTTTGCTCCTGGAGTCCGGAAGGTCGCCTTGAGGCGCCTCCGGGACTATCTCCTCCCCGGCTCGGTGCCCCTTGAGACAATACCTCGGCATTATCCGTAGGGCAAGGGGAGGAGGCGGTCGGAAGTGGATCGCTATCCATGTCCGACGATTCCAAGGAACCGTCCGACGAGGATACGTCGATACGGGCTTGGGGCAGTCTGCATAATCATATTCGGCGTTAGGAGAAGCAGTGCGATAGCAGTATGCTATGAGTTACTCTGGTATCCGAATACTTACGACTTCGCCAGGGGCTTGGCCCTGAGTAGCCACTCGTCTTCGCCTTCGGCGGCGGTGGTGGAGCAATCCGGAAGAAGAGTCCTTCCCTTCTTGGACCCTTCGGCCTCCCTGGTTGGGGCAGCCTTCCTTTTCTTGTCTCCCTCGGCTGGAGGGGGAGCATCTTTGTCTTCCTCCTCGTCTTCATGGGAGGAGTGCGTCGCGGAGTTATCGGACGATGAGTCCGATACCACCTAGCGTCGGGAACTCTTTCGGGTTCCCTTGGCCTTCTTCTTGGTCTTCTCTGGCACCTTATAAGGAGCGGGAGTCAGCATCTCTGTCAGGAGAGCGTCCGCGGTGTCTTCGGGCAGGGGGGCCAGACAGTCAATCTGCTCCGATGCCTCCACCCAGTCCTGTTAAAGGCATGGGAGCTCAGACCCTACACATGGTTAAGCTATGGGAAATAAATATCCTACCAGAGGTACATAACTTAGCGGATTTGCAGGGCGCTTCGCGCTTAGCCCGCCGTCCTCGCTGAGAGAGGGAGGGACTTCAGCGCCCTTGAACAGCACCCTCCAGACGTCTTTATGCATCGTGTCGAAGAGCTCGCTGAGAGTCTGGTGCTGGGCCGGGTCGAACTCCCATAAGTTGAAGTCCCGTTGTTGACACGGGAGGATCTAGCAGAAGAGCATGACCTGGACTATGTTGACAAGCTTAAGTTTCTTGCTTGTCATGTTCCGGATACACTTCTGGAGTCCGTCCAGCTCCATCGATGAACCCCAGGACAGGCCCTTCTCCTTCCAGGAAGTGAGCCGCGTGGGGATTCCGGATTGAAACTCGGGGGCCGCCACCCAGTTGGTGTCGCGCGGCTCTGTGATGTAGAACCACCCCGATTGCCACCCCTTTACGGTCTCAACGAAGGAGCCCTCGAGCCATGCAACGTTGGGCATTTTGCCCACCATGGCTCCGCTACATTCCGCTTGTTGGCCACCTACAACCTTCGGCTTGATATTGAAGGTCTTCAGCCATAGGCCGAAGTGGGGCCAGATGCGGAGGAAAGCCTCGCACACGACGATGAACGTCGAGATGTTGAGGATGAAATTCGGGGCCAGATCATGAAAGTCCAGCCCGTAGTAGAACATGAGGCTGCGGACGAATGGATGGAGGGGAAACCCCAATCCGCGGACTAAGTGGGGGAGGAAAACCACCCTTTCGTGAGGTTCCGGGGTAGGGACGACCTGCCCCGCGGCTGGTAGCCGGTGCGCGATGTCCGCGGCTAAGTATCCGGCTCCACGCAACTTTTTGATGTGCCCCTCCGTGACGGAGGAGGCCATCCACTTGCCTCCCGCTCCGGACATGTTTGGAGAGAGTTGAGGAGGAGGATGCGGACTTGGGCGCTGGACCTCGAGTGCGCGAGAATGGATGAGCAAGGAGGAAGAAGGTGTGGGTAGAAAAAGGTGAGATCTTATCCCTTTATAAGGGCGGACTAAACTATGTGCCCCCACTGGCCTGGTAAAACTCGCTTATCCCCCAAGCGCCGTAATGGATGGCATGGTTGGGTTACCCACGTCCATATTGATGAGAATCCCATAATAAGGGGAACACGATCTCTGCCTTGACAAGATGTGTCAAGAAACCGCCTCACGTTATGTGCGGGGCTGGTTAAAGAAAAACGGTTCGAATAATTACCAGGCCATGGCATGATGTCATGCTGCCAAAACGTGTCAGCAGATTGGATTTGTGGAAATGTTATTCTCTCTACGGTGGTATGTGGAACTTATTTTGCAGGGTCGGACACTATCCTTGTATTCAAACTCTTCTGTGGTGTATTCGGAGGAGGAACCCGCCTTGCAATGCCGAAGACAACACTGCGCGCCGGACTCATCGTCATTGAAGCCTGGTTCAGGGGCTACTGAGGGAGTCCTAGATTAGTGGGTCTCCGGACAGCCAGACTATATCCTTTGGCCGGACTATTGGACTATGAAGATACAAGATTGAAGACTTCGTCTCGTGTCCGGATGGGACTCTACTTGGCGTGAAAGGCAAGCTAGGCAATACGGATATGTATATTTCCTCCTTTGTAACTGACCTTGTGTAACCCTAGCCCCCTCCGGTGTCTATATAAAGCGGAGGGTTTTAGTCCATAGGACAACATACAATCATACCATAGGCTAGCTTCTAGGGTTTAGCCTCTCCGATCTCGTGGTAGATCAACTCTTGTAATACTCATATTATCAAGAATAATCAAGCAGAACATAGGGTTTTACCTCCATCAAGAGGGCCCGAACCTGGGTAAAACATCATGTCCCCTGCCTCCTGTTACCATCCGCCTTAGACGCACAGTTCGGGACCCCCTACCCGAGATCCGCCGGTTTTGACACCGACAGTAATCCTTTCTGGAAGTCATGTTACTAGACCATGACGAACCTATGAACTATGAGGAAGCGATGATGAGCCCAAATTCCGCAGAATGGCTTGAGGCCATGAAATCGGAGATGGGTTCCATGTATGAGAACAAAGTGTGGACTTTGGTTGACTTGCCCAATGATCGGCAAGCCATTGAGAATAAATGGATCTTCAAGAGTAAGATAGACGCTGATAGTAGTATTACTATATACAAAGCTCAAATTATCACAAAAGGTTTTTGACAAGTTCAAGATGTTGACTACGATGAGATTTTCTCACTCGTAGCGATGCTTAAGTCTGTCCGAATCATGTTAGTAATTGCCACATTTTATGAAATCTGACAAATGGATGTCAAAACTGCATTCCTTAATGGATTTCTTAAAGAAGAATTGTATATGATGCAACAAAAAGCTATAGACAATCCTAATGGTGCTAACAAAGTGTGCAAGCTCTAGCGATTCATCTATGGACTGGTGCAACCATCTCGGAGTAGGAATATATGCTTTGATAAAGTGATCAAAGCATATGGTTTTATATAGACTTGTGGTGAAGCCTGTATTTACAAGAAAGTGAGTGGGAGCACTACAACCTTTCTGATAAGTATATGTGAATGACATATTGTTGATCGGAAATGATGTAGAATTTTTTGGAAAGCATAAAGGAGTGTTTGAAAGGAGATTTTCAAAGAAAGACCTCAATGAAGCTACTTACATATTGAGCATCAAGATCTATAGAGATAGATCAAGACGCTTGATATATTTTTCAATGAGTACATACCTTGACAAGATTTTGAAGTAGTTCAAAATGGAATAGTTAAAGAAGGAGTTCTTGCCTCTGTTGCAAGGTGTGAAGTTGAGTAAAGACTCAAAACCCGACCACGCCAGAAAATAGAAAGAGAATGAAAAGTCATTCCCTATGCCTCAGCCATAGGTTCTATAAAGTATGCTATGCTGTGTACCAGACCTATTGTGTACGTCACCAAGAGTTTGGCAAGAGGGTACAATAGTGATCTATGAGTGGATCACTGGACATCGGTCAAAATTATCCTTAGTGGAATAAGGATATGTTTCTCGGTTATGGAGGTGACAAAAAGTTCATCGTAAAGAGTTACGTCAATGCAAGATTTGACACCGGTCTAGATGACTCCGAGTCTCAATTTGGATACATATTGAAAGTGGGAGCAATTAGCAAGAGTAGCTCCGTACAGAGCATTGTAGACATTTTTTTTGCAAAATATATACGGCTCTGAATGTGGCAGACCCGTTGACTAAATTTCTCTCACAAGCAAAACATAATCACTCTTTGGGTGTTAATCACATAGCGATGTGACCTAGATTATTGACTCTGGTAATCCCTCTGGGTATTAGTCACATGGAGATATGAACTAATCACATAAAGATGTGAACTATTGGTGTTAAATCACAATACAATGTGAACTAGATTATTGACTCTAGTGCAAGTGGGAGACTGAAGGAAATATGCCCTAGAGGCAATAATAAAGTTGTTATTTATATTTCCTTATATCATGATAAATGTTTATTATTCATGCTAGAATTGTATTAACCGGAAACTTGATACATGTGTGAATACATAGCCAAACAGTGTGTCCCTAGTATGCCTCTACTTGACTAGCTCATTAATCAAAGATGGTCAAGTTTCCTAGCCATAGACATATGTTGCCATTTGATGAACGGGATCACAACATTAGAGAAT
The DNA here is from genome assembly GCF_002162155.2 of Triticum dicoccoides. Taxonomy (NCBI): domain Eukaryota; kingdom Viridiplantae; phylum Streptophyta; class Magnoliopsida; order Poales; family Poaceae; genus Triticum; species Triticum dicoccoides. The sequence continues at coordinate 184,346,943 of NC_041386.1, read as the reverse complement.
GATGTGATGGGCAAGACCCATCCGTTAGCTTAGCACTATGATAGTTTAGTTTGTTGCTATTACTTTCTTCATGACTTATACATGTTCCTATGACTATGCGATTATGCAACTCCCGAATACCAGAGGAACACTTAGTGTGCTATCAAACGTCACAATGTAACTGGGTGATTATAAAGATGCTCTACACGTGTCTCCAATGGTGTTTGTTGAGTTTGCATAGATCGAGATTAGGATTTGTCACTCCGATTGTCGGAGAGGTATCTCTAGGCCCTCTCGGTAATGCTCATCACTATAAGCCTTGCAAGCAATGTGACTAAAAAGTTAGTTACGAGATGATGCATTACAGAACGAGTAAAGAGACTTGCCGGTAACAAGATTGAACTAGGTATGAGGATACCGACGATCCAATCTCAGTCAAGTAACATACCGGTGACAAAGGGAACAACGTATGTTGTTATGCGCGTTGACCGATAAAAATCTTCGTAGAATATGTATGAGCCAATGTAAGCATCCATGTTCCACTATTGGTTATTGACCGGAGATATGTCTCGGTCATGTCTACATAGTTCTGGAACCCATAGGGTCCGCACGCTTAACGTTCGATGATGATTTGTATTATGAGTTATGTGATTTGATGTACCGAAGGTTGTTCGGAGTCCCATATGATATCACGAACATGACGAGGAGTCTCGAAATGGCCCAGAAATAAAGATCGATATATTGGAAGGCTATATTCGGACATCGAAAAGGTTCCGAGTGATTCAGGTATTTTTCGGAGTACCAGAGAGTTATGGGAATTCACCGGGGGAAGTAGTGGGCGTTAATGGGCCATACCGGAAAGGAGAGAAGGGCCTCAAGGGGTGGCCGCGCTCCCGCCCATGGAATGTCCGAATTGGACTAGGGAGGGGGTAGCGCCCCCTCTCTTTCCTTCTCCCGCTCCTACTCCTTCGCTCTCTCCCCTCTTGGAAAAGGAAGGGGACTCCGATTAGGATCGAGAATCCTAGTTGGACTCCCCCTATAGGCGCGCCCCTCCTAGGACGGCCTCCTCTTTCTCCTCCATTATATACGTGGGCAGGGGGCACCCCAAAGGCACTCCAAGATTTGTCTTAGCCGTGTGCGGTGCACCCACCCACAGTTTTCCACCTCGGTCATATTGTCGTAGTGCTTAGGTGAAGCCCTGCATCGGTAACTTCGTCATCACCGTCACCACGCCATTGTGCTGACAAAACTCTCCCGCGGCCTCATCTGGATCAAGCGTTCGAGGGGCGTCACCGAGCTGAACGTGTGCAGATCGCGGAGGTGCCGTGCGTCCGGTACTTGGATCGGTTGGATCGCGAAGACGTTCGACTAAATCAACCTCATTACTAAACGCTTCCGCTTTTGGTCTACGAGGGTACGTGGACTCACTCTCCCCGGTCGTTGCTATGCATGTCCTAGACAGATCTTGTGTGATCGTAGGTAAAATTTTTGAAATACTGCGTTCCCCAACACATATTATCCTTAGAATTGTTTATCTTGACGATCACAGTTTGGTTATCACAGTTCATCAGGATAGGGGGTATTGGTTTTTCAACCATAGGTAAGTCCATCAAGATCTCTCGAAGCCACTCTGCTTCAACAGTGGCAGTGTCTAATGCTGTGAGTTCTGCTTGCATAATTGACCTCGTTAAGATGGTCTGCTTGCAAGACTTCCAGGAAACAGCGCCACCACTGATAACCCACAAGTATAGGGGATCAATTGTAGCCTCTTTGATAAGTAAGAGTGTTGAACCCAATGAGGAGCTAAAGGTAGAACAAATATTCCCTCAAGTTCTATCGACCAGCGATACAAATCTATGCACGCTTAACGTTCGCTTTACCTAGAACAAGTATGAAACTAGAAGTACTTTGTAGGTGTTTTTGGATAGGTTTGCAAGATAATAAAGAGCGCACAAATAAAAATTAGGGGCTATTTAGATAAAAACACAATAAAGTAAATATAGCGAGTGTGGAAAAGTGGTGGCAGGAGTTGTGAAATTGTCCCTAAGCAATTGACTACTTTACTAGACCGATAGCAAGTTTTATGTGGGGGAGGCCACTGCTAGCATGTCATCCCTGACTTGGAATTCTATGCACTTATTATTGGAACTATTAGCAAGCATCCGCAACTACTAACATTCATTAAGGTAAAACCCAACCATAGCATTAAGATATATTGGTCCCCCTTCAATCCCGTATGCATTAATTTCTATGCTAGGTTGAAGCTTCTGTCACTCTTGCCCTCCAATACATAGTCCTATCAACATACAACTAACCCTATGGTGTGATCCACGCGTGCACTCATATGATGGGCACCAAAGTACATCAACATAACCACAAGCAAATTAAATCAATCATAGAAATTCATCAACCACCGATAGGACAACGAAAATCTACTCAGACATCATAGGATGGCAACACATCATTGGATAATAATATGAAGCATAAAGCACCATGTTCAAGTAGAGGGTATAACGGCTTGCGGGAGAGTGGACCACTATAGATAGAGGGGGGAAGGTGATGGAGATGTTGGTGAAGATGGCGGAGGTGTTAGTGAAGATCGCGGTGATGATGATGGTGGCCACAGCAGCGTTCCGGCGCCACCAGAAGAGAAGGGAAGAGGGGGCCCCTTCTTCTTATTCTTCCTTGACCTCCTCCCTAGATGGGAGAAGGGTTACTTCGACCTCCTATATATATCCATATACCCAGAAAACATCCAGGAGCACCACCAAACCCTATTTCCACCGCCGCAACCTTCTGTACCCAAGAGATCCCATCTTGGGGACTTTTCCGGAGCTCCACCGGAGGGGGAATCGATCACGGAGGGCTTCTACATCAACACCATAGCCTCTTCTATGATGTGTTAGTAGTTTACCACAGACATTAGGGTCCATAGTTATTAGCTAGATGACTTCTTCTCTCTCTTTGGATCTCAATACAAAGTTCTCCACGATCTTCTTGGAGATCTATTCGATGTAATTCTTTTTGTGGTGTGTTTGTCGAGATCTGATGAACTGTGGGTTCATGATCAAGTTTATCTATGAAAAATATTGTATTCTTCTCTGAAATCTTTTATGCATGATTGGTTATCTTTGCAAGTCTCTTCGAATTATCAGTTTGGTTTGGCCTACTAGATTGATCTTTCTTGCAATGGGAGAAGTGCTTAGCTTTGGGTTCAATCTTGCGGTGTCCTTTCCCAGTGACAGCAGGGGCAACAAGGCACGTATTGTATTGTTGCCATCGAGGTTAAAAAGATGGGGTTTATATCATATTGCTTGAGTTTATCCCTCTACATGATGTCATCTTGCCTAATGCGTTACTCTGTTCTTATGAACTTAATACTCTAGATGCATGCTGGATAGCGGTCTATGTGTGGAGTAATAGTAGTAGATGCAGAATCATTTCGGTCTACTTGTTGCGGATGTGATGCCTATATACATGATCATGCCTAGATATTCTCATAATTATGCACTTTTCTATCAATTGCTCGACAGTAATTTGTTCACCCACCGTAATACTTATGCTATCTTGAGAGAAACCACTAGTGAAACCTATGGCCCCCGGGTCTATCTTTTATCATATAAGTTTCCAATCTATTTTATTTTGCAATCTTTACTTTCAATCTATATCATAAAAATACCAAAAATATTTATCTTATTATCTCTATCAGATCTCACTCTCGTAAGTGACCGTGAAGGGATTGACAACCCCTTTATCATGTTGGTTGCGAGGTTCTTGTTTGTTTGTGTAGGTACGAGGGACTTGTGTGTAGTCTCCTACTGGATTGATGCCTTGGTTCTCAAAAACTGAGGGAAATACTTACGCTACTTTGCTGCATCACCCTTTCCTCTTCAAGGGAAAACCTATGTAGTGCTCAAGAGGTAGCAAGAAGGATTTCTGGCACCGTTGCCGGGGAGGTCTACGCACAAGTCAAGACATACCAAGTACCCATCACAAACTCTTATCCCTCACATTACATTATTTGCCATTTTCCTCCCATTTTCCTCTCCCCCACTTCACCCTTGCCGTTTTATTCACCCTTCTTTTGTTCGTCTTTTCTTTTGCTTTGATGTCTTACTTGGCTTGTTTGCTTATTTGGTTGGAATAGTTGTTTATTTATTGCTAAACAGAGAACCTAAGATCTATGGATCCTCATCCGCTAGCTAATATTTTTAAGAGATCCAATTATGATGAACCAATTGCTAGTGAGTTTTGTGCACTAGATTATCTTTATGAAGTTTTGCTTGAAATTCGTGAATCTGAAAATTGCGATGATGTACTTTATGAAGTGATTCACGATAGATCTTTAAATAAAAACCATGATTGCAATAATTATAGTATAAATTTTATTAATGTTAATTGTGCTTATAATATGCAAAACCCTAAGCTTGGGGATGTTAGTTTTGCTATGTCTACTACTTGTTGCAATGATCATGATTGGGGTGATTCTTCTTTTGATCTTAAAAATTTATTTAAGCCCAATGATGAATATGAGATTGATTATAATGTTTGCAATAATATTGAAAGTGGGTTTGGAATAATTTCAACTTTAGATCCCACATATTTGGAGAATGTTCAATCTTAGGAAGTTTTTGATAAAAGTGGGTTTGGAGAGGTCATGACTTTAGTTAATGTTAATCCAACTATTTTGGAAGAGTGTCAACTTTGCATATATGTGGATCGTGTTAAGAATATATTTTGTGATAGCTATATTGTTGAATTTGCTTATGATACTACATGTAATTATTATGAGAGAGGAAAATATGGTTGTAGAAATTTTCATCTTACTAAATTACCTCTCGTTATGTTGAGATTGCTATTGTTTCTTTCCGCTTTCTTGCATATGCTAGTTTTTGCTTGCCATGACAATTTGTTTGCCTATAAGATGCATATGCATAGGAAGTATGTTAGACTTATATGTGTTTGTCACGTGTTTTATGATGCTCTCTTTGTGCTTCAATTCTTGTCTTTCATGTGAGCATCGTTGAAATCTTATGCCTAGCTAAAAGGCTTTAAAGAAAAGCGCTTGTTGGGAGACAACCCAATATTTTCCTTGATTTTATTCAATAAATAATTCATCTATCCTATGTTTAGATGTGGTTTAATGCTTTTAATTAGTGTTTGTGCCAAGTAGAACCTTTGGGAAGACTTGGGGGAAGTTTTTGCGATCTTGCTGTAAAAAACAGAAACTTTAGCGCTCACAAGATTTGCTGCCATTTTTTTTACTGGAGAGTGAGATTAGGTTGATTCTTTTTTAAGATGATTAATAGACAAATTACTAACGTCCACCATTTTTTTCAGAATTTTTGGGATTACAGAAGTATTCTAAACCTACATATTACAACAGACTGTTCTGTTTTTGACAGATTCCGTTTTTTGTGTGTTGTTTGCTTATTTTGATGAATCTATGGCTAGTATCGGAGGGCATGAACCATAGAGAAGTTGGAATACATTAGGTTTAACACCAATATAAATTAAGAATGAGTTCATTACAATACCTTAAGTGGTGGTTTGTTTTCTTATACTAACGGAGCTCGTGAGATTTTCTGTTGAGTTTTGTGTTGTGAAGTTTTCAAGTTTTGGGTAAAGATTTGATGGATTATGGAATAAGGAGTGGCAAGAGCCTAATCTTGGGGATTTCCATGGCACCCCAAGGTGAAATTCAAGGACAACCAAAAGCCTAAGCTTGGGGATGCCCCGGAAGGCATCCTCTCTTTCATCTTCGTCCATCGGTAACTTTACTTGAGGCTATATTTTTATTCACCACATGATATGTGTTTTGCTTGGAGCGCCTTGTATGATTTGAGTCTTTGATTTTTAGTTTAGCACAATCATCCTTGATTTACACACCTTTTGGGAGAGACACACATGAATTGAAATTTATTAGAATACTCTATGTGCTTCACTTATATCTTTTGAGCTAGATAATTTTGCTCTAGTGCTTCACTTATATCTTTTAGAGCATGGTGGTGGTTTTATTTTATAGAAATTATTGATCTCTCATGCTTAACTTATATTATTTTGAGAGTCCTTTAGAATAGCATGGTAATTTACTTTGGCTATAAAATTGGTCCTAATATGATAGGCATCCAGGATGGGTATAATAAAAACTATCATAAAAAGAGCATTGAATACCATGAAAAGTTTGATACTTGATAATTGCTTTGAGATATAAAGATGGTGATATTAGAGTTGTGCTAGTTGAGTAGTTGTAAATTTTAGAAATACTTATGTTGAAGATTGCAAGTCCCGTAGCATGCACGTATGGTAACTGCTGTGTAAAAAATTTGAAACATGAGGTGTTCTTTGATTGTCTTCCTTATGAGTGGCAGTCGGGGGCGAGCGATGGTCTTTTCCTACCAATCTATCCCCCTGGGAGCATGCGCATAATGCTTGGTTTTTGATGACTTGTAGAGTTTTACAATAAGTATGTGAGTTCTTTATGACTAATGTTGAGTCCATGGATTATACGCACTCTAACCTTTCCATCATTGGTAGCCTCTTTGGTACCGTGCATTGCCCTTTCTCACCTTGAGAGTTGGTGCAAACTTCGCCGGTGCATCCAAACCCCGTGATATGATACGCTCTGTCACACATAAACCTCCTTATATCTTCCTCAAAACAGCCACCATACCTACCTATTATGGCATTTCCATAGCCATTCCGAGATATATTGCCATGCAACTTTCCATCGTTTCATTTATGACACGCTTCATCATTGTCATATTGCCTTGCATGATCATGTAGTTGACATCGTATTTGTGGCAAAGCTACCATGCATAATTTATCATACATGTCACTCTTGATTCATTGCCCTTCCCGGTACACCGCCGGAGGCATTCATATAGAGTCATATTTTGTTCTAGTATCGAGTTGTAATCATTGAGTTGTAAATAAATAGAAGTGTGATGATCATCATTAATAGAGCATTGTCCCAAATAATAAAAAAGAAAGGCAAAAAAAGGACCAAAAAAGAAAAAATATATTAAAAAAAGAAATAAAAAGGGACAATGCTACTATCCTTTTTTCCACACTTGTGCTTCAAAGTAGCACCATGATCTTTATGATAGAGAGTCTCTTGTTTGTCACTTTCATGTACTAGTGGGAATTTTTCATTATAGAACTTGTCTTGTATATTCCAACAATGGGCTTCCTCAAATGCCCTAGGTCTTCATGAGCAAGCAAGTTGGATGAACACCCACTTAGTTTCTTTTGTTGAGCTTTCATACATTTATAGCTCTAGTGCATCCGTTGCATGGCAATCCCTACTCCTTGCATTAACATCAATTGATGGGCATCTCCCTAGCTCGTTGATTAGCCGTGTCGATGTGAGACTTTCTCCTTTTTGTCTTCTCCACATAACCCCCATCATCATATTCAATTCCACCCATAGTGCTATATCGATGGCTCACGGTCATGTATTGCGTGAAAGTTGAAAAAAGTTTGAGATTACTAAAGTATGAAACAATTGCTTGGCTTGTCATCGGGGTTGTGCATGATGAGGGCATTCTTGGGTGATGAAAATGGAGCATGACCAAACTATATGATTTTGTAGGGATGAAATTTCTTTGGCCATGTTATTTTGAGAAGACATGATTGCTTAGTTAGTATGCTTGAACTATTATTATTTTTATGTCAATATTAAACTTTTGTATTGAATCTTTTGGATCTGAATATTCATGCCATAATAAAGAAAATTACATTGAGAATTATGCTAGGTAGCATTCCACATCAAAAATTCTTTTTTATCATTTACCAACTCGAGGACGAGCAAGAATTAAGCTTGGGGATGCTTGATACGTCTCCAACGTATCTATAATTTTTGATTGTTCCATGATATTATATTATCTGTTTTGGATGTTTAATGGGCTTTATTATACACTTTTACATTCTTTTTGGGACTAACCTACTAACCCAAGGCCTAGTGCAAATTGATGTTTTTTTTTGCCTATTTTAGTGTTTCGCAGAAAAGGAATATCAACCGGAATCCAAACGGAATGAAACCTTCGGGAGAGTTATTTTGGAACAAACGTGATCCAGGGGGCTTGGAGTAGACGTCAAGAAAGAAGCGAGGCAGCCACGAGGCTTGGAGGCGCGCCTGCCCCCTAGGCGCGCCCCCACCCTCGTGGGCCCCTCGCAGCTCCACCGACCTACTTCTTCCTCCTAGATATATCCATATACCCCGAAAACATCCAGGAGCACCACAAAACCCTATTTCCACCACCACAACCTTCTGTACCCAAGAGATCCCATCTTGGGGCCTTTTTCGGAGCTCCGCCGGAGGGGGAATCGATCATGGAGGGCTTCTACATCAACACCATAGCCTCTCCGATGATGTGTGAGTAGTTTACCACAGACCTTCGGGTCCATAGTTATTAGCTAGATGGCTTATTCTCTCTCTTTGGATCTCAATACAAAGTTCTCCTCGATCTTCTTGGAGATCTATTCGATGTAATTATTTTTGCGGTGTGTTTGTCGAGATCCGATGAATTGTGGGTTTATGATCAAGTTTATCTATGAACAATATTTGATTCTTCTCTGAAATCTTTTATGTATGATTGGTTATCTTTGCAAGTCTATTCGAATTATCAGCTTGGTTTGGCCTACTAGATTGATCTTCCTTGCAATGGGAGAAGTGCTTAGCTTTGGGTTCAATCTTGCGGTGTCCTTTCCCAGTGATAGCAGGGGCAGAAAGGCACGTATTGTATTGTTGCCATCAAGGATAAAAAGATGGGGTTTATATCATATTGCTTGAGTTTATCCCTCTACATCATGTCATCTTGCCTAATGCGTTACTCGGTTCTTATGAACTTAATACTCTAGATGCATGCTGGATAGCGGTCGATGTGTGGAGTAATAGTAGTAGATGCAGAATCATTTCGGTTTACTTGTCGCGGATGTGATGCCTATATACATGATCATGCCTAGATATCCTCATAATTATGCACTTTTCTATCAATTGCTCGACAGTAATTTGTTCACCCACCGTAATACTTATGCTATCTTGAGAGAAGCCACTAGTGAAACCTATGGCCCCCGGGTCTATCTTTTATCATATAAGTTTCCAATCTATTTTATTTTGCAATCTTTACTTTCAATCTATATCAGAAAAATACCAAAAATATTTATCTTATTATCTCTATCAGATCTCACTCTCGTAAGTGAACGTGAAGGGATTGACAACCGCTTTATCATGTTGGTTGTGAGGTTCTTATTTGTTTGTGTAGGTATGAGGGACTTGCGTGTAGTCTCCTACTGGACTGATACCTTGCTTTCTCAAAAATGAGGGAAATACATACGCTACTTTGCTGCATCACCCTTTGCTCTTCAACGGAAAACCAACGCAGTGCTCAAGAGGTAGCATACCAGGACGTCGAGTGCCCATAACTGTTCCTACGTAGTTGGTTAGTGCGTATAGGCCAGTGGCTAGACTCAGATCAAATATCTAGATCTTGTTAAGCGTGTTATTTTGAAGTAACCACGGACGCGGACCAGGGACCAGGCCCACCTGTCTCCTAGGTGGTCGCAACCTGCCCTGTCGCTCCGCCACAAAGTAACCATCAGGGGGCTGCCGGGAACCCAGGCCCATCACTACCTGGATGGAACCACCTGCCCCTTTAGCCCCCATCTCCGAATCATCAACATAAGTATGTAATAGTATAGTATATACCCGTGATCACCTCCCAAGTGATCATGGCCCAGTAGTATAGCATGGCAGACGGGCAAGAGTGTAGGGCCACTGATGTAATACTAACAACCTATACTAAGCATTAGGATAGCAGGTAAAGGTATCAACAATTGTAGCAACAATGACAGGCTATGCAGCAGTATAGGATCAAACCGGTGAAACAGTAACACTACTCTAATGCAAACAGTAGAGGGAAAGAGTAGGCGATATCAGGATGAACAAGGGGGTTGCCTTGCCTGGTTGCTCTGGCAAGAAGGAGGGTCGTCGTCGATGTAGTCGATCACGGGGGTATCAGCGGCGGTCTCGAGGTCTACCGGAAAGAAGTAACGGAGGGGGAACACAATAAATAACAGAGCAATCAAAGCATCACAAAGCATAACATGT